>NW_015558603.1:29964-30211 GCF_001515605.1 Sinocyclocheilus anshuiensis | reverse complement strand
CCAAGCAACCTCATAGCAACACCTTAGCAACCACCCTGGGTACCCTAGCAACCTCATAGCAACACCCTAGCAACCATCCCGGGTACCCTAGCAACTGCATAACAACACCTTAACAACCGCCCCAAGTACCGTAGCAACCGCATAGCAACACCGTAGGATCCACACCGAGTACATTTACATCTACATTTACATTTAATCATTTAGCAGACTCTTTTATCCAAAGCGACTTACAAATGAGGACAATAAA
>NW_015558603.1:19455-29672 GCF_001515605.1 Sinocyclocheilus anshuiensis | reverse complement strand
TATATAAGTGCAAATGACAAGTCTCGGTTAGCCTAACACAGTACACGTAGCAAGGTGTATATATATATATATATTACACACACACACACACACACACACACACACATATACACAGACACAAACAAAGAAAAACAAGTAGATAGAATAGAAAAAATAGAACGCTAGTTTTTGTTTTTTGATGTTTTTTTTAAATAAAGAATAAAAAATTAAAAAAAAGATAAATATAGATAAAGTAGAATTAAAATAGGATATAAAGTGTTAGAGTTAGAGGGTCAAATAAAGGTGCAACAGATGTGTTTTTAGTCGTTTCTTGAAGATAGTTAAGGACTTAGGGCTTCAACAACTGAAAGCAAGGCAGTCTCGGTCGAATGTCCACTTCTGAAGCCAGATTGGTTGCTGTCCAGGAGGTTGTTCTGTGTGAAAAAGGCTGAGACTCGGTTGAACACAACTCGTTCAAGTGTTTTTGCAATGAAAGGTAGAAGGGAAAGGTAGAGAGTCTGTAGTTCTCTAAAACAGTTGGGTTAAGAGTGGGTTTCTTAAGAAGTGGGGTTATACGAGCCTGTTTAAATGTTGAGGGAAAAACACCAGTGTGAAGGGATGTGTTAACGATGTGACCACCCCGAGTACCCTAGTAACCGCAGCATAGCAACACCTTAGCAAACACCCCGGGCAACCTAGCAACCGCAGCATAGCAACACATTAGCAACCACCCCGGGTATTCTAGCAACCTCATAGTAACACCCTAGCAACCATCCCGGCTACCTTAGCAACACGTTAGCAACCACACCGGGTACCATAGCAAACGCATAGCAACACCTTAGCAACCGCCCCGAGTACCTTAGCTACCGCAGAGCAGCACCTTAGGAACCCCCACCAGGTAACCTAGCAACCGCATAGCAACAGCCTAGCAACAGCACCAGTACCTTAGCAACCGCATAGCAACACCTTAGCAATGATCCCGGTAACCCTAGCAACCGCATAGCAACACCCTAGCAACCATCCTGGGTACCCTAGCAACCGCACCATAGCAACACCTTAGCAACCATCCCGGGTACCATAGCAACCGCATAGTAACACCTTAGCAACCGCCCTGGGTACCCTAGCACCCGCAAAGCAACACCCTATTAACAACCCCGAGTGCGTTAGCAACCGCATAGCAACACCTTAGCAGCCACTCTGGGAACAATAGCAACCGCATAGCAACACTCTAGCAACGGCCCTGGGAACCCTAGCAACCACATAGCAACACTCTAGCATTTGCATAGCAAAACCTCATCAACCGCCAAAGGGTACCCTAGCAACCGCATTGCAACACCTTAGCAACCGTTTAGCAACACCTTTGCAACCGCCCTGGGTACCCTAGCAACCTCATAGCAATACCTTAGCAACCACCCCGGGTACCCTAGCAACCGCAGCATATCAACACTACCCTAGCACCCGCAAAGCAACACCCTATTAACAACCCCGAGTGCGTTAGCAACCGCATAGCAACACCTTAGCAGCCACTCTGGGAACAATAGCAACCGCATAGCAACACTCTAGCAACGGCCCTGGGAACCCTAGCAACCACATAGCAACACTCTAGCATTTGCATAGCAAAACCTCATCAACCGCCAAAGGGTACCCTAGCAACCGCATTGCAACACCTTAGCAACCGTTTAGCAACACCTTTGCAACCGCCCTGGGTACCCTAGCAGCAGCATATCAACACCTTAGCAACCACCCCGGGTACCCTAGCAACCGCAGCATAGCAACACATTAGCAACCACCCTGGGTACCCTAGAAACCTCATAGCAACACTTTATCAACCACCCCGGGTACCCTAGTAACCGCAGCATATCAACACCTTAGCAACCACCCCGAGTACCTTAGCTACCGTATAGCAACACCCTAGCAATCACCCCGAATACCCTAGCAACCGCATAGCAACACCCTAGCAACCGCATAGCGACACCGTAGGATCCACACCGAGTACCTTGGCAACTGCATAGCAGCACCTTAGCAAATGCCCCCGGTACCCTAGCAACCGCATAGCAACACCGTAGGATCCACACCGAGTACCTTGGCAACTGCATAGCAGCACCTTAGCAAATGCCCCCGGTACCCTAGCAACCGCATAGCAACACCGTAGGATCCACACCGAGTACCTTGGCAACTGCATAGCAGCACCTTAGCAAATGCCCCCGGTAACAACACCCTAGCAACCATCCCGGGTACCCTAGCAACCGCATAGCAACACCCTGGCAATTGCTCTGGGTACCCTAGCAACGGCATTACAACACCTTAGCAATCTCCTCGAATAACCTAGCATCCGCATAGCAACACCCTAGCAACCGTATAGCAACACCGTAGGATCCACACCGAGTACCTTGGCAACTGCATAGCAGCAAAGTAGCAACTGCCCTGGGTACCCTAGCAACCGCATAGCAACCAACCGAATAACTTAACAAACGCATAGCAACACCTTAGCAACCGCCCCAGATAACCTAGCAACCACACAGCAAAACTTTAGCAACCGCTCCGCGTACCTATGCAACCACATAGCAACACCCTAGCAACTGCCCAAGGTACCCTAGCAACCGTTTAGCAACACCCTAGCAACAATCCCGGGTACCCTGGCAACCGCAGAGCAACACCCTAGCAACGGACCTGGGTACCCTAGCAAACACATAGCAACACTCTAGCAATCGCATAGCAACACCTCAGCAACTGCCCGAGGGTACCCTAGCAACCGCATAGCAACACCTTGGCAACTGCACTGGGTACCCTAGCAACCACATAGCAACACTCTAGCAACCACCCCGAGTACCTTAGCAACCGCATAGCAACACCCTGGCAACTGCTCTGGGTAACCTAGCAACGGCAAAGCAACACCTTAGCAACCACCCCGAGTGCCTTAGCAACTGCATCGCAACACCCTAGCAACTGCATAGCAACACCTTAGGAACTGCACCGGGTACCCTAGAAACCGCATAGCAACACCTAGCAACCATCTCAGGTACCCTAGCAACCGCATAGCAACACCCTAGGATCCACACCGAGTACCTTAGCAACTGCATAGCAGAACCTTAGCAACTGCCTCAGGTACCCTAGCAACCGCATAGCAACCACACCGAATAACTTAACAAAAGCATAGCAACACCTTAGGAACTGCCCCAGGTAACCTAGCAACCACATAGCAACACCTTAGCAAACGCTCCGGGTACCCTAGCAACCACATAGCAACACCCTAGCAACTGCCCTAGGCACCCTAGCAACCGTTTAGCAACACCCTAGCAATGAGCCCGGGTACCCTAGCAACCGCATAGCAACACCTAATCAACCACCCCTGGTACCCTAGCAACCGCACAATAGCATCACCTTAGCAACCGCCCCGGGTACCCTAGCACCCGCAATTGCAGCACCCTATTAACCACCCCAAGTGCCTTAGCAACCACAAAGCAACACCTTAGCAACCACTCCGGGAACAATAGCAACCGCATAGCAACACCCTATTAACCACCCCAAGTGCCTTAGCAACCGCAAAGCAACACCTTAGCAACCACTCTGGGAACAATAGCAACCGCATAGCAACACCCTAGCAACGGATCTGGGTACCATAGCAAATGCAAAGCAACACCTAAGCAACCACCCCGAGTGCCTTAGCAATCGCATTGCAAAATCCTATCAACCGCATAGCAACACTCAAGCAACCACCCCGAGTACCTTAGCAACCGCATAGCAACACCCTAGCAACCACCCCGAGTGCCTTAGCAAACGCATAGCAACACCCTAGCAACTGCATAGCAACACTTTAGCAACTGCCCCGGGTACCCTAGAAACCACATAGCAACAGCTAGTAACCATCCCAGGTACCCTAGCAACCGCATAGCAACACCCTAGCAACTGCTCTGAGAACCCTAGCTACCGCATAGCAACACCCTGGCAACTGCCCCGGGTACCCTAGCAACCACATAGCAACCACCCCGAATAACTTAACAAAACGTATAGCAGCACCTTAGCGACCGCCCCAGGTAAACTAGCAAACACACAGCAACACCTTAGCAAACGCTCCGGGTACCCTAGCAACCACATAGCAACACCCTAGCAACTGCCGTAGGTACCCTAGCAACCGTTTAGCAACACCCTAGCAACGATCCCGGGTACCCTAGCAACCGCATAGCAACACCTTAGCAACCACCCAGGGTACATTAGTAGCTGCTGCAGAGCAACACCTTAGCAACCAGCCCGGGTACACTAGCAACCTCATAGCAACACTTTAGCAACCACCCCGGGTACCCTAGTAACCGAAGCATAGCAACACCTTAGCAACCACCCTGGGCACCCTAGCAACCGCAGCATTAAAACACCTTAGCAACCACCCTGGGTAAATTAGCAGCTGCTGCACAGAGACACCTTAGCAACCACCCCGGGTACACTAGCAACCTCATAGCAACACCCTAGCAACCAAGTGTGAAGGGATGTGTTAACGATGTGACCACCCCGAGTACCCTAGTAACCGCAGCATAGCAACACCTTAGCAAACACCCCGGGCAACCTAGCAACCGCAGCATAGCAACACATTAGCAACCACCCCGGGTATTCTAGCAACCTCATAGTAACACCCTAGCAACCATCCCGGCTACCTTAGCAACACGTTAGCAACCACACCGGGTACCATAGCAAACGCATAGCAACATCTTAGCAACCGCCCCGAGTACCTTAGCTACCGCATAGCAACACCTTAGGAACACCCCCCCCCGGGTACCCTAGCAACCGCATAGCAAAACCCTAGTAACCACCCCGAGTACCCTAGCAACCACATATCAGCACCCTAGCAACCAAATTGCAAAACCTTAGCATCCGCTCCGGGTACCCTAGCAACTGCATAGCAACATCCTAGCAACAGCACCAGTACCTCCCTGAATACCTTAGCAATCGCATAGCAACAACTTAGCCACTGCCCCGAGTACCCTAGCAACTGCAAAGCAACACCCTAGCAACCGCATAGCAACACCTTAGCAACCGCTCCGGGTACCCTAGCAACCACATAGTAACACCTTAGCAAACACCCTGAGTACCTTAGCTACTGCATAGCAACACCTTAGCAACTGCCCCGGGTACCCTAGAAACCGCATAGCAACACCTTAGCCACCGCCCCGAATACCCTAGCAACCGTATAGCAACACCCTATGATCCACACCGAGTACCATAGCAACTGCAAAGCAGCACCTTAGCAACTGCCCCAGGTACCCTAGCAACCGCATAGCAACCACACCGAATAACTTAACAAACGCATAGCAACACCTTAGCAACCGCCCCGGGCACCTTAGCAACTGCATTGCAACACCTTAGCAACCGCCGCGGGTACCCTAGCAACACCTTGTCAACTGCTCTGGGTACCTTAGCAACCGCATTGCAACACCTTAGCAACCATCCCGGTTACCCTAGCAACACCCTGGCAACTGCTCTGGGTACCCTAGCAACCGCATAGCAACCACCTGAATAACTTAACAAAAGCATAGCAGCACCCAAGCAACCGCCCCGAGTACCTTAGCAACCGCATAGCAACAACCTGGTAACTGCTCTGGGTACACAAGCAACCGCATAGCAACACTCTAGCAACCACCCCGAGTAACCTAGCAACCGCATAGCAAAACCCTGGCAACTGCTCTGGGTACGCTAGCAACGGCAAAGCAACACCATAGCAACCACCACGAGTGCGTTAGCAACCGCATAGCAACACCCTAGCAACTGCATAGCAACACCTTAGCACCTGCCCCGGGTACCCTAGAAACCGCATACCAACACCTTGCAACCATCCCAGGTACCCTAGCAACCGCATAGCAACACCTTAGCCACTGCCCCGAGTACCCTAGCAACCGCATAACAACACTCTAGCAGCCGCATAGCAACACCCTAGGATCCACACCGAGTACCTTAGCAACTGCATAGCAACACCTTAGCAACCGCACAAGGTAACTTAGCAACCGCATATCAACACCTTAGCAACCACCCCGGGTACCTTAGCAACCGCATTGCAACACCTTAGCAACCACCCGGGGACCCTAGCAACCGCAAAACAACACCCTAGCAACCACCCAGAGTACCTTAGCAACCACATAGCAACACCTTAGAGACTGCCTGGGTACACTAGCAACCAACCCCAGCACCTTAGCAACCGCATAGCAACACCTTAGAAACCGCCCCGGGTACCCTAGCATCCGCATAGGAACAACTTAGCAACCACCTAGGGTACCAAAGCAACCGCATAGCAACACCTTAGCAACAACCCTGAATACCTTAGCAACCGCATAGCAACACCTTGGCAACCACCCCGGGTACCCTATCAACTGCATAGCAAAACCCTAGCAACCGAATAGCAGCACCTTAGCAATGGCCCCGAGTACCCTAGCAACCGCAGCATAGCAAAACCTTAGCAACCACCCTGGGTACCTTAGCAAACGCATAGCAACACCTTTGCAACCGCCCCTTGTAGCCAAGCAACCGCATAGCAACACCCTAGTAACCACCCTGAGTACCTTAGCAACAGCATAGCAACACCCTAGCAACCACAAAGTGTACCTTAGCAACCACATAGCAGCACCCTAGCAACCATCCCGTGTACACTAGCAACCGCACAGCAACACCCTAGCAACCATCCCGGGTACACTAGCAACCGCACAGCAACACCCTAGCAACTGCACTGGGTTCCCTAGCAACTGCATAGCAACACCCTAGCAACTGCACTGGGAACCCTAGCAACTGCATAGCAACAGCCTAGCAACCACCACGTGTACCTTAGCAACCACATAGCAACACCTTACAAACCGCCTGGGTACCCTAGCAAACGCATAGCAACACCCTAGCAACTGCACTGGGTTCCCTAGCAACTGCATAGCAACACCCTAGCAACTGCACTGGGTTCCCTAGCAACTGCATAGCAACACCCTAGCAACTGCATAGCAACAGCCTAGCAACCACCACGTGTACCTTAGCAACCACATAGCAACACCTTACAAACCGCCTGGGTACCCTAGCAACCGCATAGCAACACCCTAGCAACCGACCCCAGCACCATAGCAACCGCCCCGGGTACCCTAGCATCCCCCTAGCAACACCTTAGCAACCACCCAGGGTATCAAAGCAACCACATAGCAACACCTTAGCAACCACCCCAGGTACCCAATCAACCGCATAGCAAAACCCTAGCAACCGCATAGCAACACCTTAGCAATGGGCGCGGGTACCCTAGCAACCGCATAGCAACACCTTAGCAACCGCCCCTTGTACCCTAGCAACCGCATAGCAACAGCCTAGCAAACACAAAGAGTACCTTAGCAACCACATAGCAACACCCTAGCAACCATCCCGGGTACACTAGCAACCGCACAGCAACACCCTAGCAACTGCACTGGGTACCCTAGCAACTGCATAGCAACACCCTAGCAACTGCACTGTGAACCCTAGCAACTGCATAGCAACACCCTAGCAACCACCACGTGTACTTTAGCAACCACATAGCAACACCTTAGAAACTGCCTGGGTTCCCTAGCAACCGCATAGCATCACCCTAGCAACCAACCCCAGCACCTTAGCAACCGCCCCTGGTACCCTAGCATCCGCCTAGCAACACCTTAGCAACCACCCAGGGTATCAAAGCAACCGCATATCAACACCTTAGCAACCACCCTGAATACCTTAGCCACCGCATAGCAACACCTTAGCAACCACCCCGGGTACCCAATCAACCGAATAGCAAAACCCTAGCAACCGCATAGCAACACCTTAGCAACGGCCACGGGTGCCCTAGCAACCACATAGCAACACCCTTGCAACCACCCCGAGTACCTTAGCAACCACATAGCAACACCTTAGCAACCGCATAGCAACAGCTTAGCAACCTCCCAGGATACACTAGCAACCGCATAGCAACACCCTAGCAACCACCCCGAATACCTTAGCTACCGCATAGCAACACTTTAGGAACCCTCCCGGGTACCCTAGCAACCGCAGGGCAAAACCCTAGCAACCACCCCGGGTACCATAGCAAACGCATAGTAACAACATAACAACGGCGCCGAGTACATTAGCTTCCGCATAGCAACACCCTAGCAACCACCCCGAGTAACTTAGCAACCGCATTGCAACACCTTAGCAGCGGTCCCGGGTACCCTAGCAAGCTATAGCAACACCCTAGCAAGTGCTCTGGGTACCCTAGCAACCGCATAGCAACTCCTTAGCAACCACCCCAGGTACCCTAGCAACCGCATAGCAACACCCTAACAACCACCCTGAATACCTTAGCAAATCATGAAATCATGAAAAGCTAATGCTTAGTTAAAGATGACTACTGTATTTGGATGTTAACAGAATTCACATTATGTGCTGTGATTGGCCAATGGTGGGGTCTGTCCATTTACCTCAAGGCTACTATAAAGAAGATATGAACATTCTTGATAACTCATATCATATTTAATGAAAAACATTAGTTCTCACATTAATTGATATACTGTTCTAGCCTGTATGCATGCATGAGGTAATGTGGATGTTTGTATATTCCTTTAATAATTCAAGTAGTCTTAAATGCACAAAATAATGTTTTTTTGAATCATGTGCCATAAGCATACCCTTACCGTAAAGTGTTATCAATGTTAAGACTAAAGCTTGCCCACATGAAAGGTGTTTCTAACATTTGTAAGGAAATGTGTTTTGCGATACAGAAAGACAGATTTTAATGTGTTAGCAGTTGTATGCTCATGAAGTTATGTTAGAGCTTCTAAGTACAAGATGCCTAGTTTAGTGCTTCTGTGAACAGTAACACTATGTTAGTGCAACTAAGCAAATGAAGAATGCAAGACCACATATGCTGAAAACCTTGTTTCTCTATAAGAGAAACTTGTTTTATGCAATGTTAAGACTAAAGCTTGCCCACAAGAACGATGTCTCTAACATATGAAATGTTATTTGCCATTCACAAAGACATGTTTAATGTGTTAGGAGTTTTATACTCATGAAGTTATGTTAGAGCTTCTAAGTACAAGATGCCTAGTTTAGTGCTTCTGTGAACAGTAACACTATGTTAGTGCAACTAAGCAAATGAAGAATGCAAGCCCACAGATGCTGAAAACCTTGTTTCTCTATAAGAGAAACTTGTTTAATGCAATGTTAAGACTAAAGCTTGCCCACATGAAAGATGTTTCTAACATATGAATGGAAATGTTATTTGCAATGCAGAAAGACATTTTTTAATGTGTTAGGAATTTTATGCTCGTGATAATATGTTAGGGCTTCTAATCAAAAGAAACTTAGTTTAGTGCTTCTAAGAACAGAGACAATATGCTAGTGCAAATTAGCAAATCAAGACAATGCAAGCCCACATATGCTGAAAACCTTCTTTCTCTGTAAGAGAAATTTGTTTTATGCAATGTTAAGACTAAAGCTTGCCCACATGAAATATGTTAATTACATATGAAAAGAAATGTTAATTGCAAAGCAGAAAGACATTTTCAATGTGTTAGGAGTTTTATACTCATGAAGTTATGTTAGAGCTGCTAAGTACAAGATGCTTTAGTTTAGTGCTTCTATGAACAGTAACACTATGTTAGTGCAATTAAGCAAATGAAGAGAATGCAAGCCTACATATGCTGAAAACCTTCTTTCTCTATAAGAGAACGTTTGTTTAATGCAATGTTAAGACTAAAGCTTGCCCACATGAAAGGTGTTTCTAACATTTGTAATGAAATGTTTTTTGCAATGGAGAAAGAGAGATTTTATTATGTTAGGAGTTTATGCTCATGAAGTTATGTTAGAGCTTCTAAGCAAAAGAAGCTTAGTTTAGTTCTTCTAAGAACAGAAACAACATGTTAGTGCAACTAAGCAAATCAAGAGAATGCAAGCCCACATATGCTGAAAACTTTCTTTCTCTGTGAGAGAAAGTTGTTTTATGCAATATTAAGACTAAGGCTTGCCCACATGAAAGGTGTTTCTAACATATGAAAGGAAACGTTATTTGCAACGCAGAAAGACATTTTTTAATATGTTAGGAGTTTTATACTCATGAAGTTATGTTAGAGCTTCTAAGCACAAGCTTAGTTTACTGCTTCTCTGAAAAGTAACACTATGTTAGTGCAACTAAGCAAATTAATAGAATGCAAGCCCACATATGATGAAAACCTTCTTTTTCTGTGAGAAAGTTGGTTTAAGCAATGTTAAGACTAAAGCTTGCCCACATGAAA
>NW_015558603.1:11877-14261 GCF_001515605.1 Sinocyclocheilus anshuiensis | reverse complement strand
TGTTAGGAGTTTTATACTCATGAAGTTATGTTAGAGCTTCTAAGTACAAGATGCCTAGTTTAGTGCTTCTGTGAACAGTAACACTATGTTAGTGCAACTAAGCAAATGAAGAATGCAAGACCACATATGCTGAAAACCTTGTTTCTCTATAAGAGAAACTTGTTTTATGCAATGTTAAGACTAAAGCTTGCCCACAAGAACGATGTCTCTAACATATGAAATGTTATTTGCCATTCACAAAGACATGTTTAATGTGTTAGGAGTTTTATACTCATGAAGTTATGTTAGAGCTTCTAAGTACAAGATGCCTAGTTTAGTGCTTCTGTGAACAGTAACACTATGTTAGTGCAACTAAGCAAATGAAGAATGCAAGCCCACAGATGCTGAAAACCTTGTTTCTCTATAAGAGAAACTTGTTTAATGCAATGTTAAGACTAAAGCTTGCCCACATGAAAGATGTTTCTAACATATGAATGGAAATGTTATTTGCAATGCAGAAAGACATTTTTTAATGTGTTAGGAATTTTATGCTCGTGATAATATGTTAGGGCTTCTAATCAAAAGAAACTTAGTTTAGTGCTTCTAAGAACAGAGACAATATGCTAGTGCAAATTAGCAAATCAAGACAATGCAAGCCCACATATGCTGAAAACCTTCTTTCTCTGTAAGAGAAATTTGTTTTATGCAATGTTAAGACTAAAGCTTGCCCACATGAAATATGTTAATTACATATGAAAAGAAATGTTAATTGCAAAGCAGAAAGACATTTTCAATGTGTTAGGAGTTTTATACTCATGAAGTTATGTTAGAGCTGCTAAGTACAAGATGCTTTAGTTTAGTGCTTCTATGAACAGTAACACTATGTTAGTGCAATTAAGCAAATGAAGAGAATGCAAGCCTACATATGCTGAAAACCTTCTTTCTCTATAAGAGAAAGTTTGTTTAATGCAATGTTAAGACTAAAGCTTGCCCACATGAAAGGTGTTTCTAACATTTGTAATGAAATGTTTTTTGCAATGGAGAAAGAGAGATTTTATTATGTTAGGAGTTTATGCTCATGAAGTTATGTTAGAGCTTCTAAGCAAAAGAAGCTTAGTTTAGTTCTTCTAAGAACAGAAACAACATGTTAGTGCAACTAAGCAAATCAAGAGAATGCAAGCCCACATATGCTGAAAACTTTCTTTCTCTGTGAGAGAAAGTTGTTTTATGCAATATTAAGACTAAGGCTTGCCCACATGAAAGGTGTTTCTAACATATGAAAGGAAACGTTATTTGCAACGCAGAAAGACATTTTTTAATATGTTAGGAGTTTTATACTCATGAAGTTATGTTAGAGCTTCTAAGCACAAGCTTAGTTTACTGCTTCTCTGAAAAGTAACACTATGTTAGTGCAACTAAGCAAATTAATAGAATGCAAGCCCACATATGATGAAAACCTTCTTTTTCTGTGAGAAAGTTGGTTTAAGCAATGTTAAGACTAAAGCTTGCCCACATGAAAGATCTTTCTAACATATAAAATGAAATGTTATTTGCACTGCAGAAAGACAGATATTATTGAGTAAGGATTTTTATGCTAATGAAGTTATGTTATGAGCTTCTAAGCACAACAACCTTAGTTTAGTGGTTCTGTGAACAGTAACACTATGTTAGCGCAAATAATCAAATGAAGAGAATGCAAGCCCAGATAAGATGAAAACCTTCTTTCTCTGTAAGAGAAAATTGGTTCATGCAATGTTAAGACTAAAGCTTGCCCACATGAAAGATGTTTTAACATATAAAATGAAATGTTATTTGCACTGCAGAAAGATAGATTTCAATGTGTTATAGGAGTTTTATGCTCATGAAGGTATGTTAGAGCTTCTGAGAAAAAGAAGCTTAGTTTAGTGCTTCTGTGAACTGTAACACTATGTTACTGTAACTACGCAAATGAAGAGAATGCCAGCTGAAAACATTCTTTCTCTATAAGAGATAGTTGGTTCATGAATTGTTAAGACTAAAGCTTGCCCACATGAAAGATGTTTCTAACATATGAAAGGAAATGTTATTTGCAATGCAGAAAGATATTTTTTATGGTGTTATGAGCTTATGCTCACGAAGTCAAGATAGAGCTTCTAAGCACAAGACGCTTAGTTTAGTGCTTCTGTGAACAGTAAGTGCATAGCAACACCCTAGCAACCACCCCAAGTACCTTATTAACCGCATAGCAACACAGTAGCAACCGCATAGCAACACCTTAACAGCCACCCCGGTACCATAGCAACCGCATAGCAACACCTTAGCAACCACCCAGGGTACCATAGCAACCGCATAGAAACACTCTAGCAACCACCCAGAATAACTTAGCAACCGCATAGCAACACCTTAGCAACCACCCCGGGTACCCT
>NW_015558603.1:8381-11777 GCF_001515605.1 Sinocyclocheilus anshuiensis | reverse complement strand
CCGCGTAGCAACACCTTAGCAACAACACAGGGTACCCTAGCAACCGCATTTAAACACCATAACAACTGCGTTGGGTACCCTAGCAACCGCATAGCAACACAGTAGCAACCGTAGCATAGCAACACCTTAGCAACCGCCCCGGGAACCCTAGAAACCACATACCAACACCTTAGCAACTGCTCTGGGTACCCTAGCAACCGCATAGCAACACCCTAGCAACTGCTCTGGGTACACTAGCAACCGCATAGCAACACCCTAGTAACTGCTCTGGATACCCTAACAACCGCATAGTAACACCTAAGCAGCCACCCAGGGTACCAAAGCAACCGCATAGCAACACCCTAGCAACCACCCTGAATACCTTAGCAACCGCATAGCAACACCTTAGCAACCGCCCCGGGAACCCTAGCAACTGCATAGCAACACCCTAGCAACCACCCTGAATACCTTAGCAACCGCATAGCAACACCTTAGCAACCGCCCCGGGAACCCTAGCAACTGCATAGCAACACCCTAGCAACCCCATAGCAACACCTTAGCAACTGCCCTTTGTACCCTAGCAACCGCTTAGCAACACCTTAGCAACAACACCGGGTACTTTTACTTTACTTTTACTTTTGGTCATTTAGCAGACGCTTTTAACCAACTTACAAATAAGAAAAAGTAATTAAAACTAAAAGCTAAAACTCTATAAATACTATATATATACACATTTAAGAAAATAAAAGAAATTAAATAACAATAACAAATGCATACAACAACATTTCAAACCTAAACATTTAAATGAAAACAAAAAAAAATAAAGTTAAAAACAATTCAAAATATTAAAAGAACAAAAGGTATGAGTTTAAAAATGATTCTAACATAACACTAAGCCAGTCATCAAAAAACAACTACATATGTGTATGTACAGCAACACACATATACATATAAAACAAAAACTCAAATTGAATTCAGCTGGACACACTTTCCTGTTTATCACAACAAATGGCCAAGCAAAGCGCACGACACTGACAAGGTACGTGATACAGTACGAGACCAAACGCGATTTCAGTACGTCTCCCCGGGCACCATAGCAACCGCATAGAAACACCTTAGCAACCACCCTGGGTACCCTAGCATCCGCATAGCAACAACCTAGCAACCATCCCGGGTACTCTAGCAACTGCATGGCAACACCTTAGCAACCACCTCGGGTAACCTAGCAACACCTTAGCAGCCACCCCTTGTACCCTAGCAACCGCATAGTAATACACTAGCAACTACCCCGAATACCTTAGCAACAGCTTAGCAACTGCCCTGGGTACACAACAACCACATAGCAGCACCCTAGCAACCGCATAGCAAAACCTTAGCAACCGTTCCAGGTACCCTAGCAACCACATAGCAACTCCCTAGCAACCACCCTGAATACCTTAGTAACTGCATAGCAACAGCTTAGCAACTGCCCTGGGTACACAGCAACCACATAGCAGCACCCTAGCAACAGCATAGCAACACTCTAGCAACCACCCGGGGTACCTTAGCAACCGCTTTGCAACACTTTAGCAACAACACTGGGTACCCTAGCAACCGCATAGAAACACCTTAGCAACCACCCGTGGTACCGTAGCATCCCATAGCAACACCCTAGCAACTGCTCTGGGTACCCGAACAACCGCATAGCAACACCTTAGCAACTGCCCCGGGACCCTTAGCAACCGCATAGGAACACCCTAGCAACCACCCCGAGTACCTTAGCAACCACATAGCAACACTTTAGCATCCGCTCTGGGTACCCTAGCAACCGCATAGCAACGTACCCTTACCGTAAAGTGTTACCAATATTAAGACTAAAGCTTGCCCACATGAAAGGTGTTTCTAACATTTGTAATGAAATGTCTTTTGCGATGCAGAAAGACAGATTTTAATGTGTTAGCAGTTGTATGCTCATGCAGTTATGTTAGAGCTTCTAAGCACAAGAAGTTTAGTTTAATGCTTCTGTGAACAGTAACACTATGTTAGTGCAACTAAGCAACTGAAGAGAATGCAAGCCCACATATGCTGAAAACCTTGTTTCGCTATAAGAGAAAGTTGGTTTATGCAATGTTAAGACTAAAGCTTGCCCACATAAAAGATGTTGCTAACATATGAATGGAAATGTTATTTGCAATGCAGAAAGACATTTTTGAATGTGTTAGGAATTTTATGCTCGTGATAATATGTTAGGGCTTCTAAGCAAAAGAATCTTAGTTCAGTGCTTCTAAGAACAGAGACAATATGTTAGTGCAATTTAGCAAATCAAGAGAATGCAAGCCCACTTATGCTGAAAACCTTCTTTCTCTGTAAGAGAAAGTTGGTTTAATGCAATGTTAAGACTAAAGCTTGCCCACATAAAAGATGTTGCTAACATATGAATGGAAATTTTTTTGCAATGCCGAAAGAGAGATTTTATTGTGTTAGGAGTTTATGCTCATGAAGTTATGTTAGAGCTTCTAAGCAAAAGAAGCTTAGTTTAGTGCTTCTGATAACAGAAACAATATGTTAGTGCAACTAAGCAAATCAAGAGAATGCAAGCCCACATATGCTAACGCAGAAAGACATTTTTTAATGTGTTAGGAGTTTTATACTCATGAAGTTATGTTAGAGCTTCTAAGCACAAGCTTAGTTTAGTGCTTCTCTGAAAAGTAACACTATGTTAGTGCAACTAAGCAAATGAATAGAATGCACGCCCACATATGATGAAAACCTTCTTTTTCTGTAAGAGAAAGTTGGTTTAAGCAATGTTAAGACTAAAGCTTGCCCACATGAAAGATGATTTAACATATAAAATGAAATGTTATTTGCACTGCAGAAAGACAGATAGAACAGTAAGTGCATAGCAACACCCTAGCAACCACCCCAAGTACCTTATTAACCGCATAGCAACAAAGTAGCAACCACATAGCAACACCTTGGCAACAACCCTGAATACCTTAGCAACCGCATAGCAACACCTTAACAGCCATCCCAAGTACCCTAGCAAAAACACAGCAACACCCCAGCAACTGCTCTGGGTACCCTAGCAACCTTATAGCAACACATTAGCAACCGCCCCTGGTACTCTAGCTACCGCATAGCAACACCTTAGCAACCTTATAGCAACACCCTAGCAACCGCCCTTGGTAGCCTAGCAACCGCATAGCAACACTCTAGCAATCGCATAGCAACACCTTAGCAAACGCCCCCGGATAGCCTAGCAATCGCATAGCAACGCCCTAGCAACCACTTAGCAACACCTTAGCAACCACCCTGGGTACCCTAGCAACTGCATAGCAACACCCTAGCAACCACCCCGAGTATCTTAGCAAACGCAAAGCAACACCCTAGCAACCATCCTGGGTACCCTAGCAACCGCATAGCAACACCCTAGCACCC
>NW_015558603.1:3028-7969 GCF_001515605.1 Sinocyclocheilus anshuiensis | reverse complement strand
AGCAACCGCCTAGCAACACCTTAGCAACCGCCCCGGGTAACCTAGCAACCGCATAGCAACACCCTAGCAACTGCTTTGGGTACCGTAGCAACTGCATAACAACACCCTAGCAACCACCCCAAGTACCTTATTAACCGCATAGCAACACAGTAGCAACCGTAGCATAGCAACATCTTAGCAACCGCCCCGGGAACCCTAGCAACCACATACCAACACCTTAGCAAGCATCCCGGGTACCCTAGCAGCCGCATAGCAACACCCTAGCAACTGCTCTGGTTACCCTAGCAACCGCATAGCAACACCCTAGTAACTGCTCTGGGTACCCTAGCAACCGCAATGCAACACCATAGCAACCACCCCGAATACACCCTACCAACTAAACCGGGTACCTTATCAACAGCAAAGCAACACCTTAGCAACCGCTCCGGGTACCCTAGCAACCGCATAGCAACACCCTAGCAACCATATAGCAACACCTTAGCAACTGCCCTAGTTACCCTAGCAACCGCTTAGCAACACCTTAGCAACAACAACGGGTACTTTTACTTTACTTTTACTTTTAGTCATTTATCAGATGCTTTTATCCAAAGCGACTTACAAATAAGAAAAAGTAAGCAAACCCTAGCAACCATCTTGGGTACTCAAGCAACCGCATAGCAATACCTTAGCAACCGCCCCAGGTACCCTAGCAACCACATAGCAACACTTTAGAAACTGCCAGGTTACCTTAGCAACCTTATAGCAACACACTAGCAACCACCCTGATTTTCTTAGCAAATGCATAGCAACACCCTAACAACGGCAAAGCAACACCTTAGCAACCACCCCGCATACCCTAGCAACCGCATAGCAACATTCCGCGTACCCTTGCAACCGCATAGAAACACCTTAGAAACCGCCCGGGTACCCTAGCAACCGCTTAGCAACACCTTAGCAACAACACCGGGTACTTTTACTTTACTTTTACTTTTAGTCATTTAGCAGACGCTTTTAAGCAACTTACAAATAAGAAAAAGTAATTAAAACTAAAAGCTAAAACTCTATAAATACTATATATATACACATTTAAGAAAATAAAAGAAATTAAATAACAATGAGAAATGCATACAACAACATTTCAAAACTAAACATTTAAATGAAAATACAAATAGCCTAGCAACCACCCCGAATACATTAGCAACCGTATAGCAACACCTTAGCAACCGCCCCGGGTGCACTAGCAACCGAATAGCATGCACCCCGAGTACCTTAGCAACCGCATAGCAACACCTTAACAGCCACCCCGGTACCCTAGCAACTGCATAGCAACACCTTAGCAACCACCCAGGGTACCAGAGCAACCGCATAGAAACACTCTAGCAACCAACCTGAATACCTTAGCAACCGCATAGCAACACCTTAGCAACCACCCCGGGTGCCCTAGCAACCGCATAGCAAAACCTTAGCAACCACCCCGCGTACCCTAGCAACCGCAGAGCAAAACCCTAGCAACCGCATAGCAACACCTTAGCAACCGCCCCGGGAACCCTAGCAACCGCATAGTAACACCCTAGCAACTAACCCGGGTACCTTAGAAACCGCAAAGCAACACCCTAGCATCCGCCCCGGGTGCACTAGCAACCGAATAGCCATCACCCCGAGTACCTTAGCAACCGCATAGCAACACCCTAGCAACCACCCCGAGTACCTTAGTAACCGCATAGCAACACCTTAGCAACCACCCTAACCGCATACCCTAGCAAACGCATAGCAACATCTTAGAAACGGCCCCAGGTACCCTAGCAACCGCACCATAGCAACACCTTACAACTGCTCTGGGTACCCTAGCAACCGCATAGCAACACCCTAGTAACTGCTCTGGGTACCCTAGCAATCGCATAGTAACACCTAAGCACCCACCCAGGCTACCAAAGCAACCGCATAGCAACACCCTAGTAGCAAGCGCATAGCAACACCTTAGAAACCTTATAGCAACACCATAGCAACCGTCCCGGGAACCCTAGCAACCGCATACCAACACCTTAGCAACCATCCCGGGTACCCTAGCAACTGCATAGCAGCACCCTAGCAACTGCTCTGGTTACCCTAGCAACCACATAGCAACACCCTAGTAACTGCTCTGGGTACCCTAGCAACCGCATAGCAACACCCTAGTAACTGCTCTGGGTACCCTAGCAATCGCATAGTAACACCTAAGCACCCACCCAGGCTACCAAAGCAACCGCATAGCAACACCCTAGCAACCACCCTGAATACCTTAGCAACCGCATAGCAACACATTAGCAACCACACCGGGTACATTAGCAACCGCAAAGCAACACCTTAGCAAGCGCCCGGGAACCCTAGCAACCGCATAGCAACACCCTACCAAGCAAAGCGCACGACACTGACAAGGTACGCGATACAGTACGAGACCAAACGCGTACATACAGTACGACACCAATTTCAGTACGTCTCCCCGGGTACCCTAGCAACCACATAGAAACACCTTAGCAACCACCGGGGTACCCTAGCATCCGCATAGCAACACCCTAGCAACCATCCCGGGTACTCTAGCAACTGCATGGCAACACCTTAGCAACCGCCCTGGGTAACCTAGCAAACGCATAGCAACACCTTAGCAGCCACCCCTGGTACCCTAGCAACCGCATAGCAATACCCTAGCAACTACCCCGAATACCTTAGCAACAGCTTAGCAATCGCCCTGGGTACACAGCAACCACATAGCAGCAGCCTAGCAACTGCATAGAAAAATCTTAGCAACCGCTCCGGGTACCCTAGCAACCACATAGCAACTCCCTAGCAACCACCCCAAATACCTTAGCAACAGCTTAGCAACCGCCCTGGGTACATAGCAACCACATAGCAGCACCCTAGCAACCGCACAGCAACACTCTAGCAACCACCCGGGTACCCTAGGAACCGCTTAGCAACACTTTAGCAACAACACCGGGTACCCTAGCAACCGCATAGAAACACCTTAGCAACCACCTGGGGTACCCTAGCATCCGCATAGCAACACCATAGCAACTGCTCTGGGTACCCGAGCAACCGCATTGCAACACCTTAGCAACCGCCCCGGATACCTTAGCAACCGCATAGCAACACCCTAGCAACCACCCCGAGTACCTTAGCAACCACATAGCAACACGTTAGCATCCGCTCTGGGTACCCCAGCAACTGCATAGCAACACCCTAGCAACCATCCAGAGTACCTTAGCAACCGCATAGCAACACCCTAGCAACCATACCGGCTACCCTAGCAACCGCATAGCAACACCCTAGCAACTGCTCTGGGTGCCCTAGAAACCGCATAGTAACACCCTAGCAACCATACCGGCTACCCTAGCAACCGCATAGCAACACCCTAGCAACTGCTCTAGGTACCCTAGAAACCGCATAGTAACACCCTAGCAACTGCTCTGGGAACCCTAGCAACCGCATAGCAACCACCCGAAATACCTTAACTACCGCAAAGCACCACTTCAAGAAACCTCCCGGGTAACCTAGCAACCGCAGAGCAACACCCTAGCAACCGCTCCGGGTACCCTAGCAACCGCATTGCAACACCCTAGCAACCACATAGCAACACCTTAGCAACCTAACCGGGAACACTAGTAATCGCATAGCAACACCTTAGCAACTGCCCTGGGTACCCTAGCAATCGCTTAGCAACACCTTAGCAAGAACACAGGGTACCCTAGCAACCGCATTGAAACACCTTAGCAACCGCCCGAGGTACCTCAGTATCCGCATAGCAACACCCTAGCAACCATCCCGGGTTCTCTAGCAACAGCATAGCAACACCTTAGCAACTGCTCTTGGTACCCTAGCAACCGCATTGAAACACCTTAGCAACCGCCTGGGGTACATCAGTATCTGCATAGCAACACCCTAGCAACCATCGCGGGTACTCTAGAAACAGCAAAGCAACACCTTAGCAACCACTCCGGGAACCTTAGCAACCGCATAGCAACACCTTAGCAAACACCCGGGTACCCTAGCAACCGCATAACAACACCCTAGCAACTACCCTGAGTACCAAAGTAACCACATAGCAACACCTTAGCAACCGCCCCGGGTAACTTAGCAACCGCATAGCAACACCCTAGCAACCACCCCAAGAACCTTATTAACTGCATAGCAACACAGTAGCAACCGCATAACACCTTAGCAACCTCACCAGGTACCCTAGCAACCGCATTGCAACACCCTAGCAACCATCCCGGGTACCCTAGCAACCGCATAGGAACACTCAAGCAACTGCTCTGGGCACCCTAGCAACCGCATAGCAATACACTAGCAACTGCTCTGGGTACCCTAGCAATCGCATAGCAACACACTAGCAACCACCCCAAGTACCTTATTAACCGCATGGCAACACAGTAGCAACCGCATAACAACACCTAAGCAACCGCCCCGGGTACCCTAGCAACTGCATTGCAACACCCTAGCAACCTTCCCGGGTACCCTAGCAACCGCATAGCAACTGCTCTTGGTTCCATAGCAACCGCATAGCAACACCCTAGCAACTGCTCTGAGTACAATAGCAACCGCATAGCAACACCCTAGCAACTGCTCTGGGTACCCAAGCAATCGCATAGAAACACACTAGCAACCACCCCAAGTACCTTATTAACCGCATGGCAGCACAGTAGGAAACGCATACCAACACCTTAGCAACCACCCCGGGTACCATAGCAACCGCATAGCAACACCTTAGCAACCACCCAGGGTACCATAGCTACCGCATAGCAACACCCTAGCAACCACCCTCAATACCTTAGCAACCGCATAGCAACACCTTAGCAACCACCCCGGGTACCCTAGCAACCGCATTGCAACACCTTAGCAACGGCCCCGGGTACCCTAGCAAGCTATAGCAACACCCTAGCAACTGCTCTGGGTACCCTAGCAACCGCATAGCAACACCTTAGCAAC
>NW_015558603.1:0-1581 GCF_001515605.1 Sinocyclocheilus anshuiensis | reverse complement strand
TTTCTCTGTTCTCTGTAAGAGAAAGTTGGATTATGCAATGTTTAGACTAAAGCTTGCCCACATGAAATTAACATGTGACATGTGAAATGAAATGTTATTTGCAATGCATAAAGACAGATTTTAATGTGTTAGGAGTTTCAAATGAAGAGAATGCAAGCCCACATATGATGAAAACCTTCTTTCACTTTAAGAAATAGTTGGTTCTTGCAATGTTAAGACTAAAACTTGCCCTCGTTGGAAGATGTTTCTAACATATGCCATTAAATTATTTTTGCAATACAGAAAGAGGGATGTTTAATGTGTTAGGAATTTTATGCTCATGAAGTTATGTTAGAGCTTCTAACCACAAGAACCTTATTTTAGTGCTTCTATGAACAGTAAGAATATCTTAGTGCAACTAAGCAAATTAAGAGAAGGCAAGCCCACATATGATGAAAACCTTCTTTCTCTGTAAGAGATAGTTGGTTCTTGCAATGTTAAGACTAAAACTTGCCAACATGAAAAATGTTTGTAACATATGACATTAAATGATTATTGCAATGCAGAAAGAGGGATTTTAATGTGTTAGGAGCTTTATACTCATGTAGAGAAGTGCTTCTAAGAACAAGAAGCTTAGTTTAGTGCTTCTCTGAAGTTATGTTAGAGTTTCTAAGCACAAGAACCTTATTTTAGTGCTTCTGTGAACAGTAAGAATATGTTAGTGCCGCTAAGCAAATGAAGAGAATGGAAGCCCACATATGATGAAAGCCTTCTAATTTGGTTAAGACTTAAGCCTGCCCACATAAAAGCTGATTCTAACTTATGAAATTAAATGTTATTTGCAATGCAGAAAGAGGTATTTTAATGTGTTAGGAGTTTTATGCCCATGCTGTTATGTTAAAGCTTCTAAGCACAAGAACCTTCGTTTAGTGCTTCTGTGAACAGTGAGAATATGTTAGTGGAACTAAGCAAATTAAAAGAATGTAATCCCACAAATGATGAAAACCTTCTTTCTCTGTAAGAGATAGTAGGTTCATGCGATGTTAAGTCTAAAGCTTACCCACAAGGACGAAGTTTCTAAAAAAATGAAATGAATGTTATTTGCAAATACCGAAAGAGAGATTTAATGAAGAGAATGCAAGCCCACATATGATGAAAACCTTCTTTCTCTTTAAGAGATAGTTGGTTCTTGCAATGTTAAGACTAAAACTTGCCCTCATGAAATATGTTTCTATCATATGAAATTAAATGATTTTTGCAATGCTGAAAGAGGGATTTCACTGTGTTAGAAGTTTTATGCCCATGTTGTTATGTTAAAGCTTCTAAGCACAAGAACCTTCGTTTAGTGCTTCTGTGAACAGTAAGAATATGTTAGTGCCGCTAAGCAAATGAAGAGAATGGAAGCCCACATGTGATGAAAACCTTCTAATTTGGTTTATACAATGTTAAGACTCAAGCTTGCCCACATAAAAGCTGATTCTAACGTATGAAATGAAATGTTATTTGCAACGCAGAAAGAGAGATTTTAATGTGTTAGGAGTTTTATGCCCATGAAGATATGTTAGAGTTTCTAAGCACAAGAACCTTATTTTAGTGCTTCTG
>NW_015558602.1:0-746 GCF_001515605.1 Sinocyclocheilus anshuiensis | reverse complement strand
TTGGTGATACAAGAACTCGAGGATCTAATTTCAATTACTGGAAATGAAATAATTCACTATTTGAACATGTTCAGTTTAAGGATAGTGTTAAAAGTGTGATAAAGGGATGTTACAATAATGCTAAAATATCAGGCTTATATGGAACAAATTGGGAAATGATGAAATATGAAATTAGAAAATTTGCAGTCTCAAGAAGTAAAGAAATAGCCAAAACCAAAAGAAACAAAGAAAATAGCTTAATTCAAAACATAATTGATATATATGACAAACAAATAGAAAGTGAACAAGATAAAAATCTTTTAATAAAATTACAATTGGAATTAGAACAAATCTATGAATATAAAGCTAAGAGTGCGTTTATAAGGTCAAGGAGAAAGTGGTTAGAAAAAGGTGAATCGAATTCTAAATATTTTTTCAGTCTTGAAAGAAAAAATTGAGATTTGTCCTCTTTAAAGAAACTCAAGATTAACGATTCTCTTACAGTGGACCCAAAACTAATATCTAATTTTGTTGTTACATTTTATGAAAAGTTATATGCCCAAAATAATAATATAGGTAATGTTGCTTTTTTTCTAGATTCACTTAAAAAAAATGCAAAAACTATAGATCATCATTCTAAATACATATGTGATCAAGACATAACTCTTGAAGAAATTCATAAAAGCATTGAAAAGCTTAAAAATAATAAAGCTCCAGGCAATGATGGGCTGACCTGTGAATTTTATAAAGAGTTCAAAGAAGATATT
>NW_015558601.1:353337-353437 GCF_001515605.1 Sinocyclocheilus anshuiensis | reverse complement strand
GCAACTGTCTAGCTACAATTGTAATTTGTAAATAATACAATTTAGTTAGTTACTTTTATATTTCATTAAAGTTCTATTTTGACCCCTATAGTAGGTGTGC
>NW_015558601.1:352568-353153 GCF_001515605.1 Sinocyclocheilus anshuiensis | reverse complement strand
CTCGCATGATTCACGTGTTTACAGAGATCGCCCCCCCCCCAGAGGCGAACTATTGAAATTTCGAAACGTTTCGAAACGGTTATGACGTAACGAAGCCTCGTTTACTGAAATCACGTGACTTTGGCATTTTGATACCATTGCTGCGTCCCAATTCGCCTACTTATACTATGCCCTAAAAGTATGCACTCTTTTTGTGAAGAAAAAGTACATACCTTTGAGTATGTAGAAGAATAGGAGGCAAGCTTTGGGACATACTACTTCGTCATAGCTACTTCTTTAACGGATGCTCTGTTGCTTAGTTACGTGCATTCTGTCACTGTTTAAACTGCCCTGTCAATCATCTTGTCACAGTTAACATCATCCACATTTCATTTAATTTGATTTCCTACCGTATTGGAGAGAAATGAAGAGGCACGTTCATCTGCTAGTCGTGGGTCTATCATGCCGAGAACTCAGCTCATGTGTTTAATGATTCTGAATGAAACTTGAATTGAATTGAATGAAACTTGAATTGAATGTGTTTAATGATGCGTTTAAAAGTTATTGACCAAACGTATCATTATAAAAGTTCACAGTGTTGCTGCA
>NW_015558601.1:349227-352395 GCF_001515605.1 Sinocyclocheilus anshuiensis | reverse complement strand
ATATATTTCATCAGGTTAGACATTGATTATTTATCACTCAAATCCCTTTCTCTACCTGTCCGTCTGTCGCATATATCCGCCATGTTTGTAGTTTTTTAACACTTTTTATGCGTGTTGTGGGCAATATTAGCCATTAGATGCCCTGCCCAAATACCCACACTTGCGGCTTTGCACTTGACTACTTGACAACTTATATGACATATTTCCTGCATGTTTCCGATAATTAAGAATGTTTGAATGTCGCTGCTATTAGGGCAGATGATCACAGGAAGCTTAAAGAAAGCACTGAATGACAGATCAATCAGAACCCGTGTAGGTTTCTGAAAGAGACGCCTGATTTGCGTTTAGTTTGATGGCTGAGAGGGAGATTTGAGTTTGGAAAGGACTTGTTTTAACTCTTTTCCTCTTTGCTGTATGGAGATCAGGGAGACCATTTTAAAAAGGAAACATGCAAATTACCATTTTCTTCAAGTTGTATCCTTCAAATACAGTGGTATTTTTCATAATGTTGTGGAGATGCCTTCTCACAACATCAACACATGCAGCTGTGGTTGTACAGTAAGCTATCATGATGTATTGAGACAAATTTCAAATGATTT
Source organism: Sinocyclocheilus anshuiensis (assembly GCF_001515605.1). Lineage (NCBI taxonomy): Eukaryota > Metazoa > Chordata > Actinopteri > Cypriniformes > Cyprinidae > Sinocyclocheilus > Sinocyclocheilus anshuiensis. Next base: position 351,796 of record NW_015558601.1, on the reverse strand, counting down.
TCAATGGTCGCTTTGTCGCATCCAGTGTAGACAGACTTTAGCTGTTGTGGCGCAGCAACTGTCGCATCCGGTGTAGACACAGTGTAAGTATGCATCATTGATCATTGTTCTCGCTAAAAATATTTTCTCATAACATAAGATCTGCATTTTAGTTTAAGGATTAATTATTGTGCACCTATAGCACTCCTCGCTGTCAGTAAAACAGCCGCGGTTCAGAAAAACACGGTCAAGCCAGCCGCGATTAAAATTGTGTGTATTGCCATGATTACGGTAATTGCAGGAACACACAGAGAGAACGCGCTTTCAGAGCACTTTTCATTTAGATGCCCAGAATTGAGATATAATAGGCTATAACAAGACATTTCTCGATTTCTTTTTTGTACTTCTGCTTTAATATGCGTGTTATATGCGTGATAGTTGTGAGATGGCGCCGACGATGATGGCTGCCTCAGTGGCGTGCTCCGCAGTTGTTTTTATGTTTTTGTTAGTTTGTCCTGTCTTTTATCTAACACACATACTCAGTCTAAAATTCAATTTGCAAATAATATACCTGTACATACAACTGTCTATTGTTATATACCTGTACATACAATTATCGATTTGTATATTTTTATTTCTTATTTACTTGTTCTATTTTTTATTATTTATTTATTTTTATTTTTTATTATCTGTGGTTTTTGTTCTGTCACTGTCATTCTGTTACACTGTGGAAGCTTCTGTCACGAAAACAAATTCCTCATATGTGTAAACATACCTGGCAATAAAGCTCATTCTGATTCTGATTCTGATTTATTGGTGTTTTGACGGTTGTGTGCTACTGTATTTTTCGAACTTTGAATTCATAGCAAGATTCGTAGAAAAAGAGATATGGGAAATTACTCGATTTAGAGGGCTATAAAGACCCCATTTCTAATAAGTAGAAGAAATGAATAGTCAGTTCTTATACGGGAAGTCCCATACTATATGCACACCTTATATACAAACATTTTACTGCAGCATTTTTGAGATATGACACACTATTGCACTCCAGAGGGCTATAAAGATCCCGTTTCTAATAAGTATAAGAAACCAATGATCAGTTAGTTCATGGGACATCCCATATACACACCTTATATGAAACTATTTTACTGCAGCGTTTTCGAGATATGGGTGATTATTACACTTTAGCATCCAACAAAGACCCCATTTTCGATGACTAAAGAAAAGCAATGATCAGTTCATATATGGGACGTCCCATGCTATATACATACCTTATATGAAACAGCTTGCTGCAGCATTTTAAAGATATATAATATTACACTTTAGAGGGCTATGAAGACCACATTTTGACCACAAGTAGAAGTAATGAATGGGAATTTTGCTGAGGCATTTTAGAGAAATGTACCATTATTTCACTTCAGAGGCTTATAGAGAGGTGTAATCTACTAAGTAAAAAAAGTTGATTCTTATAAGTCATTTCCCATCTTCTGCATTCTAATAAGTAAAAAATCAACAACCAATTCTTATAAGGGACCTCCTATACTATGTGCACCCTTTATACACTGATCAGGAATAACATCATGACCACCGACAGGTGAAGTGAATAACACTGATTCTCTTTATCACGGCACCTGTAAGTTCGTGGGATATATTAGGCAGCAAGTGAACATTTTGTCCTCAAAGTTGATGTGTTAAAAGCAGGAAAAATGGGCAAGCTACGGATTTGACAAGGGCCACATTGTGATTGCTAGATGACTGGGTCAGAGCATCTCCAAAACTGCAGCTCTTGTGGGGTGTTTCTAGTCTGTAGTGGTCAGTATCTATCAAATGTGGTCCAAGGAAGGAAAAGTGGTGAACCGGCGACAGGGTCATGGTGGCCAAGGCTCATTGATGCATGTAGGGAGCGAAGGCTGGCCCGTGTGGTCCGATCCAACAGACGAGCTACTGTAGCTCAAATGGCTCAAGAAGTTAATGCTGGTTTTGATGGAAAGGTGTCAGAATACACCGTGCATCGCAGTTTGTTGCATATGGTGCTGCATAGCTGCAGACCAGTCAGGGTGCCCACGCTGACCCCTGTCCACCGCCGAAAGCAATAAGTTGAAAGAAAAGGCTATTTCTTCCAAAGTTCCTTCTTCTTTTTCAGCACACCTAATGTGAAGTATGTGTACTGTGGCAGTTTGTAGTAGCATGCATTCATACACAACAAAACACTCAAAGACGTTTTAATATTTCCTCATTTTTGCAACCTATAGAAATGTTTTTTAAAATAAGTAGAAAAAAGAATGGCCTTTTCTTGCAGAGTACCTCCTACTCTATTAGCACAGCTAATTAGAAGTCTGTGTACTGTGGCAGTTTGAAGTTGCATACATTCAAATAAAAAAAAAATCTTAAAAACAGTACATTGTTTCTCCAGTTTTGAGGCTTATAAAAAACATCATTTCTAAATACATAGATAAAAATAATAGCCTTTGCATGCAAGGCACTTCCTACTCTATCAGCAAATATGAAGTCACACACACTTCAGAACTGTCACCTCACACACTGTCTGAACACCTAATATGGAGTCTTTGCTCTGTGAAAGTTTAGAGTA
>NW_015558601.1:335228-346615 GCF_001515605.1 Sinocyclocheilus anshuiensis | reverse complement strand
TTTACGAACATTACGAACATCCTGTGTCTTGGGTCTCTGTGGAATTTGGCTCCTCATGTTTCAACCATGTATCTTAGATTTCTTCCAAAGTTCCTCCTTCTTTTTCAGCACACCTAATGTGAAGTATGTGTACTGTGGCAGTTTGAAGTAGCATGCATTCATACACAACAAAACACTCAAAGACGTTTTAATATTTCCTCATTTTTGCAACCTATAGAAATGTTTTTTTTTTAAATAAGTAGAACAAATAATGGCCTTTTCTTGCAAAGTACCTCCTACTCTGTCAGCACAGCTAATCAGAAGTCTGTGTACTGTGGCAGTTAGAAGTTGCATACATCCAAATAAATAAAAAAAAAGACACTATTGTTTCTCCAGTTTTGAGGCTTATAGAAACGTCAGTTTAAATACATAGATAAAATAATGGCCTTTGCATGCAAGGCACTTCCTACTCTATAAGCAAATATGAAGTCACACACACTTCAGAACTGTCACCTCACACACTGTCTGAACACCTAATATGGAGTCTTTGCTCTGTGAAAGTTTAGAGTAAGCATCTCCATTCTTGCTTCTGGAGATCTCACTAAAAGTTCAGCTCCAAAAATTATACTCTATATGTGAAATAATTGCATGCTCCTAAAAAATCACAAGAATGTTTTCCATTGATTTACTTATAGATTTTAGAAAACAACCCTTTTTTTTCTTACTCCAAACTGCCACAGTACACAGACTTCATTTTAGCTGTGCTGATAGGAGTAGGAGGTGCCTTGCATGAAATGGCCCTTGTTTTTCTCTACTTATATAAGGTGACATTTCTATTCGTCTCAAAATTGGAGAAATTAGGCAAGGTCTCAGAATTTTCTTGACTCTGAATGCATGCAACTCCAAATTGCTACACTAAAATGTTTTTATATAAAGCTTTCACATATTAGGTGAGGTCCCTTATAAGAATTGTTTTTTTATTTTTTATTTTATTATTTATTGGAATGGATAAATGTACAGTTTTATAACTTTATATGTGAAATAATTGCATGCTCCTAAAATATCATACAGTAAAATGTTTTCCATTGATTTACTTATAGATTTTAGAAAACAACAATTTTTTTACTTACTAGATTACACTTCTCTATGAGCCTCTGAAGTGAAATAATGGTGCATTTCTCTAAATTGCCTCAGTAAAATGGCTTCATATAAAGTGTGCATATGATCTGAAATGTCCTCTAGAACTGACCATTCATGTCTTCTACCTTACAGAAATTAGGTCTTTCTGGCCTTCTAAAGTGTAATAATGTTCCATATCACTTAATAGAAATGGGGTCTTTATAGCCCTCTATAGTGTAATAATGTGTCATATCTTGAAAATGCTACAGTAAAATGGTTTCATATGAAGTCTGCATATAGTATGGGACATCCTGCATTAGCTTTTACTACATATTTGAAATAGGGTCTTTATAGGCCTCTGAAGTAGAATAATGTCCCATATCTCAAAAATGCTGCAGTAAAATGGTTTTGTATGAGGTTTGCCTATAGTATGGGACGTCACGTATAAGAAATTACCATTCATTTATTCTACTTATTAGAAATGGTATCTTTATAGCCCTCTAAAGTGTAATAATGTGTCATATCTCAAAAAATGCTGCAGTAAAATGTGTTTATATGAGGTGTGCATATAGTATAGGATGTCCCTTATGCACTCTAAAAAATGCTGGGTTGTTTCAACCCAACTTTGGGTCAAATATGGACTAACCCAACCCTTGGGTTAAATTTATACATTAAATTTTTAACCCAAAAGTTGGGTTAGTGTAGGAACTGACCATTGGTTTTTTCTACTTATTAGAAATGGAGTCTTTATAGCTCTCTAAAGCACCATATAGTCCCATATCTCAAAAATGCTGCAGTAAAATGCCTTGATATGAGGTGTGCATATAGTATGGGACATCCCGTATAAGAACTTTAAGAATTGACCATTCATGTATTCTACTTATTAGAAATGGTATCTTTATAGCTCTCTAAAGTGTAATAATATGTCATATCTCAAAAAATGCTGCAGTAAAATGTTTTTGAGGTGTGCATATAGTATGGGTTGTCCCTTATAGGAACTGACCATTGTTTTTTTTTCCTACTTATTTGAAATGGGGTCTCTGTAACCCTCTAAAGCACCATATAGTCCCATATCTCAAAAATGCTGCAGTAAAACGGTTCAATATGAGGTGTGCGTATAGTATGGGACGTCCCATATAAGAATTAACCATTAGCTTTTTCTACTTATTAGAAATGGGGTCTTTATAGGCTTCTGAAGTAGAATAATGTCCCTTATCTCAAAAACGCTGCAGTAAAATGGTTTCGTATGAGGTGTGCATATAGTATGGAATGTCCCTTGTAGGAACTGACCATTGTTTTTTTCTACTTATTAGAAATGGGATCTTTATACCCCTCTAAAGTGTGATAATGTCCCTTATCTCAAAAACGCTGCAGTAAAATGGTTTCGTATGAGGTGTGCATATAGTATGGAATGTCCCTTGTAGGAACTGACCATTGGTTTTTTCTACTTATTAGAAATTGGGTCTTTATAGCCCTCTAAACTGCCAAATGGTCCAAATGCTGCAGTAAAACGGTTCAATATGAGGTGTGCGTATAGTATGGGACGTCCCATATAAGAATTAACCATTAGCTTTTTCTACTTATTAGAAATGGGGTCTTTATAGGCTTCTGAAGTAGAATAATGTCCCTTATCTCAAAAACGCTGCAGTAAAATGGTTTCGTATGAGGTGTGCATATAGTATGGAATGTCCCTTGTAGGAACTGACCATTGTTTTTTTCTACTTATTAGAAATTGGGTCTTTATAGCCCTCTAAAGTGCCAAATGGTCCCATATCTCAAAAATGCTGCAGTGAAATGGTTTAATGTAAGACCTGTAAGACATATGGAAAGCAAGAGCACTCAGAGTCCAAGTTAAAAGCCATTGTATTTTTAAAACAAAAAAAAAGCCATTAACCCTCTGGGGTCTAAGGGTGTTTTGGGGGCCTGGAGAAGTTTTGACATGCCCTGACATTTGTGCTTTTTTCAGTTGCTTATAAACATATAAATGGCTAAAGTCTAATGACACTATAATCAGCACAAATTGGGGTAGAATAATACGTGAGCAGCATGTATTTGTGTTTTTGAGAAAGCAATGTGTATGCGTGGTTAGAGAAAAATTTAAAATGTTAAATCACTCGAATAAGGCCATAAAACACATACAGAACATTTGTTCACAAGACTTTTGAGAACTGGTTCTTGTAGCCTAGAGTTTTTGCTTCAAAATGATGTGAAAACGAATGTTTGCTCACAGTGTCATATTTGAGGCACGTAACTTTCTCTTATTCCCCATGACTCCAGCAAACAATCTATGCTGTTTTAATGTGCTCAGCTCTGTTAGTTTAACTTCTAGCACAATGGTAGACAACTTGGATTCATTGATGTTTGGCAAGATACTGCAAGGTATGCATTCACATTCATGAATGTCCACATGTCAAAGTTGGCTCTTTTCATCTCCTCCACCACATTCTCTTTTGTCACTTTGTATCTGGCAGAAACCATGTCCTTCACATAAAACAAAGGCCGCTGACAATGGCTGTGAATCTTTTATATGTTCACTAGAGCTTCATCAATGTCCTTTTGCCTTGCTGAAAATAAAATAAAATTAAAGTGACTTAATAAACTGTAAACTGTGTAACTCATGACATTTATATAACATATAAAGTTTTTAGGCTTTGATGTCTTGTTGCTGTTGTTTTCTCTTCACGTTTGGCACTGAGAGGCCCAGATGATTTTATACACACCTGGTCTATGTACAGTACACCAGATTTTGACAACCGTCAGCTACATGAAGGTGTTTGGATTGCGTGTGTCACAGCATTGATGAGGTGTTATTGTGGCATGTCAGCTGCTGATCACAAACCATACACAAATCACAAAGTGGTTTTCTAAGTTCTAAAAATGGACTCATTACTCCACTCATTTCTAAATATATTTCAAATGGCAAATTATCAGTTTCTTTTCCTGCCAAACCCACAATCTGGCCTTGTCATGTTTGTTTTAAAGTACAATATGGTGTTATTTCACATCCGGTGGTTAACTAGGCATCCTGAGGTGAGCACTGATCATGGATAGACCTGAGATCAGTTAATCAGTTCACTTTGAGATCAACATCCCCTAGTGGCAGCAGTGTGGCATAACAAAGCCTTGTTTGCTGAAATCACATGACTTTGATACAACCTCCAAACCCCTGTTTCAAAACAAAAGATCTGTAAAGGTTTTGAAGCTTGACTTTACTACGTGACTAATTTTTCATGTAAAAGCTCACTATAGTTTGGTCTCTAATTAAAACTAATATGCTTGTTGTATTCTGTTATATTTCAACGATGTACAACACAAGTCTATCTGTTATGTACAATTCTTTAACGGATCACATTTTCAAGTAAAGTAGATGTTTTTTTTTATGTCATGAAAATGGAGCATCCCTAATATGTCAAATTCAAGAACTTGACAAATCAATGATTTGGCCCGACATTTCTTCATTTACAAGAAGAAAAAAAGAGAGCGAGAGAGAAATGCTACTGAAATGTGTTGATTTAAAACTTATATTTTTGTCTTAATATTTGCTGTTGTTGTATTTTTGAAACAGATGAAGAAATACATTCAGACATTTCATAAAAAAACACAGAGATGAACACAACACACAGAACAGGAGAATAATAAATGAGCCAAAATGCTTTACATTTCTTGAAATAATCAATTCTGAACATTTACTCTCAGTCTTTATTCTCCTGTTTCTCATGGTTTGTCAATAAAATTCATTAAAGTAATTAGTCTGCATTGCTAATGTCATAGAATAGCATAGTTTAATAACAGTGGGGCACATTGTCACAACGTTCCCCATCTGTGCAACTGGAATTTAAATCAGATAAAAAATGTACTTCAGCCAGAAATTTGCTTTTGCTATGGTTAAATAAATGTTAAGCGATCACTTTTTTCACTTTATAGTGTTGACATGGCAACTAGTAAATACCGAAGGTTTTGTTATGCTAGCATGTGTGGAATTGCTATTAGCAAAACCTTACAATTTACAATGGGGAACACTATTGACACTTTTGCACTGAGTATCTTTATTGATTGATTGATTAAAATAAATAGAAGATATGGTTTATCCTGCTGCCTATTTTGTCTTTTTAATGAATCAGTGGCTTCAATCTCAATCTTCTTAGACCAAAAATCCAAACATCTCAATGAAAATGTATCAACAGAATTTGCCTCTAACACCAGGGAGTCGACACGGCTCCAGAAACAGCAGTTGGCTGCTCTCTAAAAGTGAAAACGAGATAATGAAAGAATGGTGTGGTGGTGATATTCACAGATTCATTCTTCATGACCAGGAAGAACGTCTTCAATCCCTCTGACCATTAGACATCCACGGTCTCAGCGGCTGATGGACTGACTGCTGCCTCACACATGGCGCTAGGCTTTGAGCTGAGGTGTTTAGCACAAACTACGATGAGAAGCGTGACAATAGCCACTGTTTGCCTACACTGTAAAATCCAATAGTTTACCTTACTTAGATTTAATTAGTTGTCTTTACTTAGTTGTCATACTTACTAGGTTTTATTAAGTTACAGCTACTTTCAAGGCAAATAAAACAATTTACTTACTGTTTTGAGTGACACTTACTTAAAATATTCAAGTAGCCACAAAGGAACCAATGACATTAATAAACCAGTGAGAGGCAGCAGTGCATTAATATGTTGCTAATGTGCAACATAACAACAGAAGAAGAAGAAAGGAAAAAGAGTCTTAATAAACTTTTCACTCATTTCCTCCATGTCTGCAGTTATCTTTCACTAGTTGCATTCACTCATTTCCCAAAGTCATCTTGAATGTTGAATTTTCAATACAACTGAAATATTTGAGAGGACATCACATAAGCTAACTTCATAAATTGATGTTTAATTTCCTAAAATGTTTTTTTTTTTTAACTCACCATTATAGTGATTAGCGTTCCCTTTGGTTGGGCACTTGGAACGTCTTTTTTGTTACTATAGTTTTTTACCTGTTAATGCAGCAATGCAGCAATGCATCATGAAGTCAGAGTTATTTGATTTCAAGGGAAGTAACGTAACAAATGGATTGCTTTTATAAAATGACTTATTTTCTAGTTAAAGCATTAGTGTGTTTTTTTTTGTGTGTGTTCATTAATGAACTTTTTCAAATTTAATTTTTCATAAATACATTGAGATGCTTTTAATTGGGTTTATATAATCCTTATATAGTGTGTGGTAATATGCTAAAGTCACACACAGTCTTAAGCCTTCAGCACGTGAATCACAACAGTGATAATTCAATTTCATTTATTTTCATTAATTGTAACAATAACCATTTTATTTGCTCTTTTTGTTGTGCTACTACTGACACAAGACAGCAAATAAAATTGGCAAATAAAATCAACAACTGTAAAACAAAGCAACTGCATAATTTATTCATGCCGCAATGCACTCTGGGAGTCAGTGAGTAGTCATGAGTAAACCTAAATGAAAGGATCAAGTACCCCCTACAGTTCTTTTTTAAGTTACTAGAACTCTCGTGTAAGTAAACTATACTAACTAAGCATTTGTCAGTACAACATACTAATCCTATTTCACTTTACTTAGTTTTTTCAAGGCAATCGGTTTGCATGCTTTTTTTAAGTAAGCCCAACTAATTAGATTTTACAGTGTACTTCAGTTTAATGTCAGAAGAATTGACTGAAGTGGCTCTGACTGTTCACTGTTTAGTCTCACAAGAACTGATTGGTTTGTAACAGCCTTTCTTCCTTCAAACCTTTAAGTAGTATTAGAAAAATGTTACATTAGGCAGGTTACATTGTCTAGGTTCCCAGCAGAGGACTGATAAAAACGTAGTGGAGATTTGCCATCATGCTTCTTCAAAAACTTTTCTAGTTATTCCATCTGCAAAATATTTTTGCAGCGCTCAAGACAGTGGAGTCAAATGAGACAAGTCAGTCTTTTAATTATAACTTGGGAAATAATACTTTGAAGATAAGTATTACTTTTTTTTTAAGATACTTTTTTAGATAATAATAATAATAATAATTCCTTACATTTTATAGCGCTATTTTCTGGGTACTCAAAGCACTTTACATAGAAGGGGGGAATCTCCTCAACCACCACCAGTGTGCAGCATCCACCTGGATAAACAGATAAAAATGTCTACCAAATGTACAAATGTCAGTGGGCTGATTATTGATAATTAGCCTAACTTGAATATTGCTAAATGATTTGTATGATACCTCAGGTCTACCTGGAAACCAGATATTCAAAAAGACAAATAATAATAAGAATAATTAGATAAATAATAAGAATCTCTCTTCCCTACAGAATGGTAATAGTAATTTAACATATAATGAAGCCTACACAATCAGCAGTACTGTAACTGTTATTATTTTTCATGAATGTTTTTGCATTGCTTAAAATAGGCATCTCCTAGAGGAGTCCTGCCATAAACATCAGCAACAGGTTGAAGGCAGTGGTAGAGAGTCATGGCCATGGTAAGCATAAAAAAACAGCTCTCAGCATAGTCTTCCAATGGGTCATGTGCATTTGCATATGTATTTTCTAAATGATGCCTTGGGTTTATCAGGAAATCTAATTTATAGCACAACTGACAACCAGCCATTGGTCACAACCCAACAAGACTGTGATGGTAATCTATTAAGCCTGCATAATTAAAATGTACTGGTGTAATGTATCGTTTACTTACTTATTATTACTATATGTTTTTTTATTAAAGTGGAGTTTTGCATAAGCACACAGCTACGATAAAACGTGTTTCTGTCAGAAAATATCGAACATTTTGAAAGTTTTTTTTTAATATATAAATACGCTTTTACCTACCTCACGATGAAGTACAAGTCCTTTGTGCTGCAGAACCAGGGTCGTGTCGTGGCGCACTTCTCAACATTTAACTCCAGATGTGGTGTTAAAACACGCTCCTGAACACCAATTAATGAACTCCAAAATAAAACACAGCCAGGGAGTATCCCATAACACAAACTGTAACTGTTAGTCAGAGTTAAAAAATAAACTCCAGAAATCTAACGCTTTCACTCTTTTTTGCCTAACTCCTGATTTTTCAACTCTTCAATTTGCTGTGTGTATAACGTTCGCAGAAACCCCACACAAAAAATGTCTTAATACATTAAAAAAACTGCCAAATAAGCCAAACTGAGCTTTTAATTGGAGGACTGCCTGCATCTGATGTATTGTAGAGGACACAGCGAACAGGTGGGAGGAATCGCGCTGGAGGACTGAAGACGGCAATTATCAGACTTTCACATTTGCCACAAGAGGGAGAGAGGAGACGCTGATGTGTGTGAAGGACTGGCGAGATGCGCGCATCTTCATGTGAATTACACAGATGAGACTGATGAAGCATCTCACACCAGCGACAATGACACGCAGCTCTCAGCTGCTGCAAGTCGGTAAGTCTATTCACAACACGGCATGAGGACACTTCACAGGGTCATATGGATATCCAACGTGCGGTGACAGCGCGAATCTTGTAGGATAAAGTGTAAAATGTTTAGTTTTAACTTACATCTCAAACGGTTTCATATTTAAAATGTCTGTAATTATTGATGTCTATTAGTGCTATTCCACTAAATGAACAGTTTGCAGCATTAACTCCTCTAATGTAATTAAGTGAAAGGCCAGCAGACAGAATAATTGATTTTTAATTTGAAGAAAACAACAATTGTAAGAACAGTTACAGTAAGTACATTATAATACCTCTTCTGAATGTACCATTAAAGCAAATGGTGCATCATGATAAAATAATGATTGACATCCAGCTTCATATATAATGTGTTACAATGCATCATACTATTTATCATTTATGATATGAAATTATAACTGTGATTACATATGTAAAGCTTTACATTATGCATCATGAGGCAGTATGAATATCCTTTATTATTATGTATTGTTTATGCATGTTTCGTATAGGTAAAAGGAAAATGTTGATAGGATATTACATGTTGTGGTGGTGCCAGGGTGGCAAAATGTTGAATACTTTAAAATGACATTTATTTCTGGTTTGAAATAAGCATCATATTCTTTTAATTGTACGACCTTAAATTGTTTGAAAAGAGATAATTTTTCAAAATGGCACATTTTACACTCCAAATGCTTTTGCTTTGCAAAGATGCATCATTTTATTACTGCTTTGTTGCCTTGCTTTATTTTATTTATTTGTATACTTATATAGTTTTACTTTTTTTGAAGATTTGTTTAACTGTTCACTGCCAAAAGAACAATCTATGAATATTCACTCACCTTCATGTCATTCCAAAACTCTGTATGACTTTCTTTCTTCGAACACAAAAGATGAAACTGAATAATACATGGTTGCTCTTTTCCATGCATTTATAGTGAAAGGGAAATTATACTTTCAAGAAACTAAAAGCACCTTTGAAGTTTTATAAAAGCTATATTTTAAGTCTTCTGAAGCCACGGTAGCTTAATGTGAAAAACAGAAATCATAGTTATTAACTAAGTGCTACAGTGAGTCAGTGACTTGATGAGTTCATTCAAATGCTTCTGTGAAGAGATTTACTCTGGAATAAGACTCCTTTTCAGTGACACAGGTTTCATTTTTGAGTGAACTGCTCTTTAAACACAATATTTCATGAATTATTTAAACACAATTATCCTGCAGTAATGTCAGTGTTTATGTTTTGTGTTTCATGTGTGGCTTGTCTCCTACTGGAAATGAAATCTGAAACCATTTCAAAAGACAAGAACATTCCTGGATTATGACCACTGACTGCTAGAAAAAGATTGGGCGACTTACGACAACAGAAACCCATCAGAGCTCACCGGCTCCTCTCGATCCTCTTCCATGGAGGACGCAAACATCACTCACTTGGCGGCCGTGTTCGTGAACCCTCATGGCCAGGTGCCCGTTCTGGACGTTCACAACACATACACAGACTTCTACGACATGGACTATGGCGTTCCTGCAGAGGAGATGCCGGACACCACGCAGGGCCTGGCCTACTTCGTGGCCACCATCGTCATCGGAGCCGTGCTCGTCTGCATCATTCTGGTGTGCGGCTTCGGCAACTTCCTCTTCATAGCCACTCTGGCCCGATACAAGAAACTCAGGAACCTCACCAACCTGCTGATCGCCAACCTGGCCATCTCCGACTTCATAGTGGCTGTGGTCTGCTGCCCTTTCTTGGTGGATTATTACGTGGTCAAGCAGCTCTCCTGGGAGCATGGGAAAGTGCTGTGTGCCTCTGTCAACTACCTCAGGACTGTGTCTCTCTATGTGTCCACCAATGCCTTACTGGCCATCGCCATTGACAGGTTGGTGTGATTTAGATGTCATTCTTCAGTCCCGCTAGGCTAGACAGTGGGAAGGAAAAGGGTTCAGCTGTGGCTTATTCAGCGGGCAAAATATCATTGGCTTTCAGATTCATGCATTATGCAGCGTGCTTCCTGAACAAAGCACTTCCCATACTGCTCAGACAGATGATTGTGAGAAAATATTTCCAGCTTTCTAGTTATTCAGTAGGATTTAATCATCTGCTGTGCATCATCCTTGTGTGGCAACAAATCAAATGAAAACAAGAGAAACTAAAAATACAGAGCTGTACTTGAGAACAAATATAAAGGCAATAGAGCTTCAACCTTAAAGCAGTAAATTAAAGCAATAAGCCTTGAGAGGCTGTGAGTTATTACACTGAACAAAATTATAAACACAACACTTTTGTTTTTGCCCCCATTTGTCATGAGCTGAACTCAAAGATCTAAGACTTTTTCTATGTACACAAAAGGCCTATTTCTCTCAAATATTGTTCACAAATCTGTGTTAGTGAGCACTTCTCCTTTGCCGAGATAATCCATCCACCTCACAGGTGTGGCATATCAAGATGCTGATTAGACAGCATGATTATTGCACAGGTGTGCCTTAGGATGGCCACAATAAAAGGCCACTCTAAAATGTGCAGTTTTATCACACAGCACAATGCCACAGATGTCGCAAGTTTTGAGGGAGCGTGCAATTGGCATGCTGACTGCAGCAATGTCCACCAGACCTGTTGCCCGTGAATTGAATGTTCATTTCTCTACCATAAGCCGTCTCCAAAGGCGTTTCAGAGAATTTGGCAGTACATCCAACCGGCCTCACAACCGCAGACCACGTGTAACCACACCAGCCCAGGACCTCCACATCCAGCATCTTCACCTCCAAGATCGTCTGAGACCAGCCACCCGGACAGCTGCTGCAACAATCGGTTTGCATAACCAAAGAATTTCTGCACAAACGGTCAGAAACCGTCTCAGGGAAGCTCATCT
>NW_015558601.1:333075-334566 GCF_001515605.1 Sinocyclocheilus anshuiensis | reverse complement strand
TGTGGATCGAGTGGCCCCTGGTGGCGGTGGGGTTATGGTATGGGTATGTTATGGACAACGAACACAGGTGCATTTTATTGATGGCATTTTGAATGCACAGAGATACCGTGACGAGATCCTGAGGCCCATTGTTGTGCCATTCATCCACGACCTGTTGCAGCAGTTGCAGCATGATAATGCACGGCCCCTTGTTGCAAGGATCTGTACACAATTCCTGGAAGCCCCAGTTCTTCGTGTTCCAGTTCCTGCCAATATCCAGCAACATTCCACAGGCCACAATCAACAACCTGATCAACTCTATGCGAAGGAGATGTGTTGCACTGCGTGAGGCAAATGGTGGTCACACCAGATACTGTAAATACTGTAAAACTGCACATTTTAGAGTGGCCTTTTATTCTGGCCAGCCTAAGGCACACCTGTGCAATAATCATGCTGTCTAATCAGCATCTTGATATGCCACACCTGTGAGGTGGATGGATTATCTCGGCAAAGGAGAAGTGCTCACTAACACAAATTTAGACAGATTTGTGAACAATATTTGAGAGAAATAGGCCTTTTGTGTACATAGAAAAAGTCTTAGATCTTTGAGTTCAGCTCATGACAAATGGGGGCAAAAACAAAAGTGTTGTGTTTATAATTTTGTTCAGTGTATTTACAGTATAGTAATATTCATAATAAACAATAGAAAATAAATAATAAGCCTAGCTGTAAGCTGTTTGCAGTTGTCAAACAATGGAACAGCCCTAAAATATAATTTCTCTCATGGTTTACTCACACGTTTTTTCCCTTTTCTTGTGAGTATGGCTCAAAAAAGGAGATTTTTTAAGAATTATTATGCAGCTCTTTTCCATGATGCAAATGTGAGCGGGAACAATGCCACCTAAAGTAACAAGGTAGATGGTTTTCTACAACTACAGGTTTTTCCAAACAAATGGAAGGAACAAGCAGAGAGGTACACAAACAGTCTTCTTTATTTGACACTTAAATATAGACAAAAAAATATATAATCATACAAAACACAAATTTGTTAGAAAAATACACAAATCACAAGTACAATACTGTTGTTACATAAAAATAATATTCAGTGGCCAGCTGTAATGATGTATCTTGACTCGACAATATCAATATCCCTTGGGATAATTCAACATTTGGGAAGGAGAGGGAAAAAAAAACAAAACCCCAATAAATTCAATACAAACAAAACCCTCAAATTCACACTTTCCCACAAATCTGTAAAGCAAAAATAAAATTACCCTCACTCAAAATAAAAAGACCAAAACCGCAAACCACACAACAAGCAAACAAAACAAAAAAACAATAAACCCTCCCAGCAGATTATAGCCCTTGTTGGTTATAAGGGAATTGACAATCAAAGATAACAATAGCTACCCACAATTCTCAAAACCACAAAACAGAGTACCAAAATTAAAGAAAATACAATTAAAGCAATCAAAAAAACTATAAAAAAAAAAAAAAAACACCGGTTGATTT
>NW_015558601.1:331216-332384 GCF_001515605.1 Sinocyclocheilus anshuiensis | reverse complement strand
GCTCACACACACTTAATTCGCTATAATGCGACGTGAACAGACACACAGTCGAGAGCACATGAAGGAAGGCGAACAACTTCTCCCCAGCACAGCACCACGGTCAAGCCGCCACACAGCAGCAAAACAGCAATGGACGAATTTCTATAAAATAATTATTCGATTTGGTCATTAGCCACACATACTCTAACAATTTAAAATTACATCTTTAAATAACAAACAACTTACAAAATACCATATAAGGACCTACCTGCAGCACAATTAACTGGCTCTCAATAAGAGTGGTGAACAATCCACCAATACTGCCTGGATCACGCCTGAAATGCGTTGAAGCGGTTGAACACCCTCAGGCCCACGCCCAGAGTTAGAGAAGAATTCCAACCTTATACAGGTTGTGGCGTTGACTACAAGTTCAATGCTTGACGCACATCAAATAGGTCTTGCGACACGATCAACATACAGCCTGTATACCATGCCGGAGGAAAACGGAAGTAAAGAGAAATCTCCGCGCTTTTTAAAGGGGCCGTGAACTTGACTTCCGCCCAGCTCCATCCACCCACACAGAAAGGAAAACCCACTAAAGGGGATCACCCCATTACACAATACTTCATAAGAACAGCAACTCAAAAATAGCACAAAAAGCTTTGTGTCTATATGAGATGCTGTATTCCCAGTCTTCTGATGCCATGCGATAGTTTTGTGTCGTGAGGAAACCAAAGTTTTCCCTTCTGCCAAACTTTGAAATCTCATTCGTATCTGCATTCATTAAAATGCACTATTCCAGGCATAAAGTCAGATTAAAAAAGAATAATAATAACAGGTTTGGAACATCATGAAAGTGAGTAAACAATGATGAAAGTCTAGTTTTTAGATGAACTTTGCATAACAGTTTCTTTGAAGCCTGTATTTGTAATGCATTAGATGGGCAGATCTGCACAGCATCTTACAAACTGTTACAAATCTTCTTGTAAGCAGGCTTTATAATGTGGTCGTTGTTACGGAGCCGACGAGACGAGAGGCGTGCGGTTCCATATGCAAAGCTTTTATTCTAGAACAAAGTCAAAACAAGCAAGGGTCAGATAATGGCAAACAGGTATATTGAGGGCAAGACACAATAGTCCAGTGAGCGGTCGTGGTCGATCTCCAGCGAACAATGTCCAAATAGGGTATT
>NW_015558601.1:324235-331106 GCF_001515605.1 Sinocyclocheilus anshuiensis | reverse complement strand
GGGCGTGGTCGATCTCCGGCGAACAATGTCCAAACAGGGTATTCCAAAGGGTTAATACGAAACACAGGCTATGGTCCAGGCGAGGGGCAAACAGTATTCGAACAGGGCGAGACGAGAGGGATAATCCAGGACAAGCGAAAATCAGGAAACAGGCAAACAGGAAACTAGACGAGACTAGACTAGACAACTAGAACTCAAACTAGGAACGGGAACTGGCTCTGTAAAGTAGCTATCAACTAGGGTAGCGATATGCGCTTACAATACTCAGCAGTGAGAAAGCGGAAGTACATGGCTTATGTAGCATGTCTGATTGGATTTAGCTGTGTGTAATCAGTGCCTTCAGCTGTGTATGTGTAATCAGTTCAATGGATGATGGGAACTGTAGTCCGGGGTGAAGTGCAACAGTTAGTGTGGTGCAAGAGTCCATAGTAGTGAGCGGGTGATCTCTGGTGGTGAGCGAACGGAAGTGCATGGACAGGATTCGTGACAGTCATAATATGTATTAGTGGTCCTTGCTTTGATTAATGTGACATGAGTTAAGTGTTCTTTAAAACAGCCATGAGATATTACTAATGGGTTATGACACATTTACTATCAACATTTCTAATTTTAATATCCACAAAACAATATTTCATTGTTTTGTATGTAAAATGGTTACCAGTGAGCTCACAGTGAAACTCACATTACCTTCAGTTCACAGGTATGAAGAAACACTCCTAACCACTCATAAGATGTAGTAAGAATCTGTACAGATCTTAATGTCAAGATATGAGACTTATAATACTTTTATCAATGGCTTAGATGGTTGAAAATCATCATACTCTTAAATGTGATAACCACACATAAGTAATTAGATCCTTCATAATGTACTACTAAAACTGTTGTTATGATTATTCATGAAGACAAGTGTTTGCATCTATTATAATGTTTTGAGAATGCATTTATAAAACATTATAAATACAGGCTTCATAGAAAGTGTGACCAAACTTTTCTATTAAGATCAAATGTGCGGTCGCAGCCGTGTGTTCGTTAGCTTCAAACACATCTCATCCATTCAGAGTTTTGTGTCTTAACTATGTTTTATTCAACAAAATCTCCCGACCCATGTCAGAAGGTGGAGACATATGGAGGACTGCTTGGAATATTTCTTTAATAATGTGAGTGAATCCTTCGGGCACTCAAGAAACTGTTTAAAATGCTGCTTCTGTGTGGGCTTTCTTTATCCTTTCCCTATGAAGGTATAAAATATGGCCAGAGGAAACAACAATTATGTGCTCTTTACATAAGCCTGCTCAAAGAGCTGGAAATGGAATAAAATATGTGGAAATATTGACAATATTAATGATCAATTTTTTTCCTGTACCTGAGAGCTATAATTTTGCTAAACTAAGAGAATAAAGAGTACATTACGGATCCTGTACTAATTCTACAGCAGTTAGACGTGAGAAGCATTTTATTTTTTGAAGCTTTTGAAGTCTCTCGTGGCATTTCATATAAATAAGTCATTTTACACAGTTCCAATTTGACAGGACCCAGTTTGTTTGAACATTATTCACAGTCTTTTTTTTTATTCTGATAATGGCCATGTGAGGACCACTTATAATTAAATCTGCCTCGCCGTTTGACTTGATTCTAATTGACAGTCCATAATCAAGCAAAATTCAATTATGGATGGCTTACATGTGAAGCTTCTGATCTACTGATAGGGAGGGGCCTGTCTGTGTGACGTCACACAGACAGGCATCTGAGATCGTCTCGATTTGAGAAAGGGGAAAACATTTAACCAGATTTGAAAAAAAAAACACTGGGTGGATTTTTATCATAATAGGGTGGTTGTGTACACACACTGCCAACACACATTTCAGTTCAAACAACTTGTAAAAGTGCATGTAGCATCCTATGACCCCTTTAAATAAGACAAATGGAACACACTGAACCAGATTTGCATTTCCTGAGGGAAACGTCAGTGCTGGCAATGCAGCAGAAGAAACGTGTTGAAGTATTAGGAAACTTTAGCTTTCACACAAGACTCAAAAACACTGTCACTGTGCAGTGCATAGGTGGCAATAATGTTAAAATATATACCTGAAGTTGGTATATTTTACTGGCATCTCCATCCTGTAATGTATAGCCATGGGTGGGGTACAACATTACCATTTAACATTAACTGAGTAAAAGTACAGACGCCATAATAAAATGTTTCTCCATTAAACATACTCCGTTTTCCATTTTACTTGAGTAAAGGTACAAAAGTACTGGATTTTAATGTGCTTAAGTATTCATAGTAAATCGATGAACCATGTGTATTAGTTATTCTAGCCAACAGACTAGTAATTTAGTGTCTATTAGTGTGTAGATCTGCAAATAATGTCTCTAGGTTAAGTATGTAACCATGGTTCCCCGAGGGAACGAGACGCTGCATCGAGATCGCTTTGGGAACGCCCCTGCGTGACCGCGTTCTGAAGCACGTGTCAAATCAGCCCAATGGAGTAGCGAGACATCACGGGCGGGGTGACGTAAGCACCAGAAAGTATAAAAGCACATCCGGCAGAGCGCAAACCAGCTTCGATGAAGTAGCGCCTGCAGGGATGCCAGGAGTATGGCAAAGAGACACAGCGTCTCGTTCCCTCGGGGAACCATGGTTACATACGTAACCTAGAGACGTTCCCCTTCAGGAACTCGAGCTGCGTCGAGATCGCTGTCCTGTTTCTCGGCTGGCCAAACGATATTTTATTTTGGCGACTGCACGAATCACACCCCATAATTACTTTTAGGACGAGCGTTCTGTTTCTCGGCTGGCCAAACGATATTTTATTTTGGCGACTGCACGAATCACACCCCATAATTACTTTTAGGACGAGCGTTCTGTTTCTCGGCTGGCCAAACGATATTTTATTTTGGCTACTGCACGAATCACACCCCATAATTACTTTTAGGACGAGCGTCCTGTTTCTCATATATACTTGTGCGGACAGACGACAGTAAATAGACAGACACATACACAGAGCGCTACTGAAGAGCAGAAGCTGGTTTGCGCTCTGCTGGATGCGCTTTTATACTTTCTGGTGCTTACGTCACCCCGCCCGTGACGTCTCGCTACTCCATTGGGCTGATTTGACACGTGCTTCAGAACGCGGTCACGCAGGGGCGTTCCCAAAGCGATCTCGACGCAGCTCGAGTTCCTGAAGGGGAAGCAAACTTTTCACTTCATTGCAAAAACTTATTATATACTAAAACATTAAACTTTAGTGTACTAAAATATAAATTTAAGTTACTGATCATTTAAGTGTGCAAACAAGTAAAATATAGTGTAATATAGTATTTTTTTTAAAATGAGGGAAAACAAAAATCTGAATAAATGCGGCTATAACGATACTATGGGGAAAATGCTTTAGTGTTTTAAGAAGAACTCTTTGCAAACATACTAGTTTGATATCATTTGACACTGCTACGGCAGCAGGGAAGATGCATGGGCATTCATTTGTGCTGTTTTACCTAATAATTTACATTTTACATTTACTTAACAAACAACTGACAGTCGTGACCTAAATCTGATGTTTATTTACAACAATAAATACTAAAATTCTCCATTAGTAACTTACATTTCACGCCATCAGTCAGACACACATTCAAGCTCCAGCAATATCCCGTTTCGTGGCTATTTTGACCAGATCATTGAATCAGTGAATTGACTCAAGAAAAGCTGCAATCTGATCAGTTCATGAATCAGACATCACTCTTTGCACTTACCTATCCTATCCTATTCTATTCAAAATAAAAAAATAAAAAAATAAAAACTTATGTGTACTGTGCTAGACTAACTGAGACTTGTCACAACACTTGTATTCTGTTGCTCTCTCGTTGGTCTGATTGCTTCTCAGTGGTGGAAAGAGTACTGAAAAAATATACTCAAGTAAAAGTACCATTACCTTCCAAAAAATGTAGTGTGAGTAGAGTAAAAGTATACTTGTCCAAAAAACTACTTGAGTAATAGTAAAAGAGTAGCCTATTTAAAAGTACTCATGGGTATTGAGTAGTGAGTACTGAGCTGTGGATTCTACCCCCTCATAATAAACGCTGTACACCGCAATTGATACATTTTAAAAATGTTGTACATTCTGTAATTCACATTATCTTATTTGTCATAAAGAATGAAGAGTTTTGAAAATACATCAAAACATCACGGAAACAGTATTCAGTTGAAGAAGAGATGAAAGTTATTCTCAGTACAATCATCCCCATTTAAATCATAAAGTTTGAAAAAATAGATTTAAAATCATGTGTAAGGCCACTGAGACAGCATATGCTGCTGTTGCACATAAAATATGAATGTTTAGAACAGTGCAAATACAAACACCATTAGAAACTCATAGTTCAGCATCACACACCATGATATGGTTTAAAATGAGAGCCAATTTCTCTCCAAAACGGTGCCAGTTTTAGCGTTTTGCAATAAAGAAATAAAAATAACTAAACTTGATAATTTATGTTACAATTTTAACATAAATGCACATTGTTCTAGAAGGATGGCAAATTCATGCCATACCTTTTACACATTTACTCGAATTGTTATGCTGATAATACGATTTGTAAGGAAAAATGCATTAAATAGCGAGGTATTTCTGCCCAGCACTTACATATTATTGCTCTTTTGTTGGTTTTGTTGCTTCTATTGTCCTCATTTGTAAGTCGCTTTGGATAAAAGCGTCTGCTAAATGATTAAATGTAAATGTACTCTTGCATGGTGATTTCTTCAGCTCGATAAACGAAGGGATCAAAACATGATGTTTATTTACCATAATCAATACTAAAATTGGGCATCAGTGACTTACTTTTCATGCCACATTCAAGCTCCAGCATTACCCCAGTTCTTGGCTCATATTGACCAGGGCTGCGTTTCCCGAAACCTTCTTAATGCTACATCGTTCGTAAGTTATACCTTAAGTTGTACCTTTACGTTAATACATGTTTCCCGAAACATTCTTAGTTAAGTATACCTTCTGTAAGTCATTCGTTCGTAAGGTTAGTCTGGACCACTCTTAGCTATACCTTATCGCTGTTCACAGCTCACTCCGCTAGTGGCCACCACTGTGAAAAAACCTTCTTCATATTTCAGTCGATACGATTGTAATTCTGTGGCAAGAAAAAGTGCAGAACCAAATAAATATTACAATTCTAATTGTAATACACCCAGTGTTGAATTAGTGTTCAATTAATTGAGTGTTTTTATGCAAAGAATAAAACTGTCATTATACTAATGGTTGTTAGTTTTTCCATTATAATATACAAAGGCACATCGGCTGGCAAACCATTAGGCAGCACATAATTAAGAGTATATTTAAAGGGAATGAATGTGATGGGGAGTTTGGTCAAACTATGGCAGCGAGACAGCGAATAGTTGTCCTAAATCAAAGATGGCTGCGTCCGCGGAGCCAGTTAGTGTATGTGCACTATTTCATAATAATGTCAGAATAGCTACCATGTCAAAAGATACAATTCTACAAAAATTTCACCTGCCACGGGAGCAAATTCAGCAGCTTTTACATACTGTTGGTCAAACTTTGTAGAGACAAACTTGATGGAGCTACCCCGTAAGCCCCGAAATTCAGCTGCTGGCGGCTCTCCGTTTTTATGCTGTGGGGAGTTTTCTGGAGGTGGTTGGGGATGGATATGGGCTGAGTAAGACCTCGGTGTGGCGGTGTGTTCACTACATCTTGCTCCGTCACGCCACCGATTATATAGCCTACGTATGCCTTTCGCCAGGCACGAAGAGATGGAGGCACATCAAGGATTCCATGCCATTGCGGGTGTCCCATGACTAATTGGCCTTGTTGACGGGACACTTATCCCCATCGCCAACCCATCAGCGCTCGACCAGGCCTTCATAATATAAATTAACATGATAACATAAATGACTCTTTCAAAAGCAAGCGAAGCCTAAAAGCCAGTTAATGTAGATGACTAAGGCAGAATACTTTTGGCCATGAGGTTGCAGGTTTGCACACTTGCAAAATTATACATATTGTGACGAGTCGGCTGCCTCCCCCTAGTTATCAACATCACCCCGTCCCTTAATCGCCGCCCTTCGCCAGGCTCCCGATGGGAGTGGGTGCGTGAGAGAGGAGGGGCGCTGAAATAGCTAGGGCTGGCGGCGTGTGATGGGGCACACCTGAACCGAATGGAGCCTCATCACCGCCGCTCTTTAAATGCCGAGCGCACCTCTCCTTGGGAGACCGGTCTCTTCCCCGTGCATGCACGCTGGTGTCCTCGTGGGTCCAGGAAGGGTGCATAGAGGGACTCCCGTGCCGCCAGAGTCGTGAGCTACCGGACCCGCGGTCCAGACGAGAACCGCACCCGTTACATGGCCGTCGGGCCAGGATGCCGGGCCGTCTAGTCCGTTCACACGGCATGGGCCAAGGCGAGAAGGATGCCGCCGCTGGAAGAAGCCGCCGCCCCTCGCACCCTGGACTGGAGAGGGGAGCGCGTGCGGCTGCCGGACTCTGCCCCTTACCTGGACCCTTCCTTCCTGACCACTGCCCCACCTTCACTGACCCCGCAGCACGACGAGGACACCAGATCCCTTGTTTTATTTTGGACACTTGATTCCCCTTTTTCCTGGAAACTTTTGTTATATTATTTTGTTAATAAAAGCCTCTCCGAGGCCTGACGCCACACCCACTGTGTCTGTCATTTGGTCGTCCCGTGACAATATACATAAACACACACACACACACACACACACACACATATATATATACTGTATATGTGTGTGCGTGTGTGTGATATCCAAGGTTGCATTTAATTTGAAATTTGGATTATTTTATAAATGCAGTGAGCCCCGATAAATGCAATTTCTAATATTTCTAAAGTG
>NW_015558601.1:303190-323104 GCF_001515605.1 Sinocyclocheilus anshuiensis | reverse complement strand
CGTGACAATATACATAAACACACACACACACACACACACACACACATATATATATACTGTATATGTGTGTGCGTGTGTGTGATATCCAAGGTTGCATTTAATTTGAAATTTGGATTATTTTATAAATGCAGTGAGCCCCGATAAATGCAATTTCTAATATTTCTAAAGTGTTACTTTATAATGAACATCACTTTACCCGCTCTATAACGCAGTGAAAGAGCTCCTGTATTGAACAATCGATTCTCGAGCCATCGATATCAACCTATTCAGCACCACCGCCATGGACAGTACCTGCTAACGTCGCATGTAAGTAGGTTTACCTTAAGCAACATCCTAAGGTATAGTTCGGGGAACACGCCTAGAACAGGTATACCTTTAGTTAAGATGTACCTTTAGAGTTTTCGTAGCGAGCTAAGAGACAACGTTAACGGGAAACGCAGCCCAGATCAGTTGGCTCAAGAACAGCTGCAATCAGATCAGTCTTGTTTGCAATTGAATCGTTCAGTGTGATTTGAGGACCAATCCAACAGGTTTTTGGGAAAGAATCAGCTCATGAATCAGACATCACTCTAGCGTCTTTAGAGGGGGTGGTGATTTTTTAAGTTCAAAATAACTGGGAACAACATGCCAAGTTCTGTTATGAAACTCTAGATGTTGCAGGCTGATGGGTCATTAATGCAAATAATGATATTCACAGTGTTAAACGACTTGGCACCGACTTGGTTCCTCTGAAACCGTCCACCTCCCCAGCTCCACCTGTATCGATCTGCTAAGGGTTATTATAATGTATATGCTATTTGTGCAGCAGCAGTATGTCTTAAATACTCATAGCACCATATCGGCGTATGCATTGGCAGTAACAAGTTCCTGTACTTTCTTTGCAGCATCAGCAAAAATCTACAACAACAACAACCAATTTAGCAGCGTAGCAGATCTATTATAACATTAACAATACATTAACATTGTCATATAGAGTTGTCATGATAGAAATGTTGTTATGAAATGTAATGGAGTAAAAAAAAATACTAGTAAAAAGCAGGGCTTAAAAACAACAACAAAAAAAAAAAAATCCAATCGGTTCACTCCGAGCAGAATCGATATTTTAACGTTTCTGTTCCTGCGTTCCTCTGTATTATTATCGTTCCGAAATCCGTTTGCCTAGAAAAAATACCGGTTAATTATCCTCGGATAAACTCTAATGCATTGCCATTGCGACTTACTTATGATGAGTTCACAGCTGAGCGAGCATTTCACTGGCTGGATGCGTCAGCTTCACATTTGCATAGGCCGTACTACTTGAATTCCTGATTGGTTGACAGCACATTTCAAATATTAAATGGAACGATAAAATATCGTTATTAACCGGTTAATGGCCATTTCAAATTTTCGATTCTGTTCGGAACTATAAAATTTGATTTAATTTCTGTTTCTGGTTCTGTTCCTGTCAAAATTTTGTTCGTTTCCGGTTTTCGTTTTCGTTCCTTGAACCGGTTCAGAGCCCTGGTAAAAAGTAAAAAATACTCCATTACTGTCCACCACCGCTTCTAGGCATATAACACTGACACCTATAATTATCTAAACTCGCATATCATGACTGAATGAGAATGTGCATGGTGCAGCACTAAACCAGTGCAGACTGTTAAACAGGACTGTTTAAAATGCAGGTTTTTATGCAATTGGTCTTGTAGAGAATGGAAATTGAGCGTAATCCCACTAATCATCGTTGTTGTGTTTAGGTACATGGCCATCGTTCATCCCTTGAGGCCCAGAATGAAGCACCAGACCGCATACTGCCTCATAATGGGGGTGTGGATCGTCCCGGTGCTCATTTCCATTCCCTCCGCATACTTCGCCTCCGCGACCAAAGTCCCCCACGGAGCCAACCGCAGCAAGACCTTCTGCGCCCAGATCTGGACGGTGGACCAGCAGCTGTACTACCGCTCTTACTACCTGTTCATCTTCGCCGTGGAGTTCATGGTGCCTGTGCTCACCATGGCCTTGTGCTACCTGCGCATCTCCAGAGAGCTCTGGTTCAAGAGCGTGCCGGGTTTCCAAACAGAGCAGATCCGCAAACGCCTGCGCTGCCGCAGGAAGACGGTCATGGTGCTAATCGGCATTCTCACGGCGTACATCCTCTGCTGGGCTCCGTACTACGGCTACACCATCCTGCGCGATTTCCACCCCACGCTCATCTCCCGCGAGAGGAACTCTCTGGTGGCGTTCTACATTATCGAGTGCATCGCCATGAGCAACAGCATGATCAACACATTCTGCTTCGTCAGTGTAAAGAACAACACTGTCAAATACTTCAAGAGGATCGTTCTCCTCCACTGGAAATCCACCTACACCTCCAGGAAGAGCGCAGACGAGACAGACATCAATCCCCACCTCACCGAATGTAGAAAGGGAGCCGAGCTGAGTGGTTTTCATGTCACCCATATTACAGATGATTAGAGAGTACTGATGATGCTGCTTCTGGGCATTGCTCTGCAGATGAATATCACCTGACTGATGTTATGTTTTAGTGTTTTTTTTTTCCTAGTCAAAAGTGCCATTTTCATACTTTGTATGTGTATGTGTTTATGATACAGCACAAATGATCATTTCAGTTGTTTTGCACAGATTTTTTTTAATGAGTGAATTAACTACTCATCCCTTAAAGCTTTGAGAATGACAAAGCAATGGTACAATATAGAACTACTGACTACAGTTATTGATTATTTCTTTGTAAAATATTTAGATACAATTATTTAAGCATGTGTCGGGAGACTCAACAACATTCATGATGCTTTGTGAGAGTAGCTTGGTATGCTGACCTTTTAATTGCAAATCTATGTTGTTAAAGCCTTTTCTGATTGGTGGAGGGTTTATTCTGGATTATGGGTAGTGCAGTTATTTACATTAAAATGTAAACACTTTCATATGGTATTGTTAAAAATCCATTTCTCTATGAAGCAAATGAGTGGAATTTTTACTTCAGAACTGTTTCGCTTTTTCAGCAGTATTTGTAGAAATATATTTATGACCTCATTGAACAACCACTCATCTGTTTACTGTTACATAATATAGATTATTTAAAAACCAGTCTGATTAGTGAGGTCCTTTATCAGTCAATGTTTTATATGTGAAAGTTTATATTTCCTTGGTTCTAAAAAATGTGGTCATTTGCTGTCTTTTGTGTTGGTTAATACAGTATCTGCATGCATTCTAGCCAAATAAAGTAAAACCTGAGAACCAAGCCATGTGTCGTGTACAGTCCTTGAATTTTAGAGTCATAATTCAAGAAGCGATATCGACCAGTTTAGAGGTAATGTCGGGATATTCGATCTCATGTAACCTGCGAGTTATATTTCTGTTTGCTCTTAAAAGCAGGGTCTGTTTATCTAAGGTCCAAGGACAGTTCATACATAATTTACAGATTCTGTCGATACTCAAACTCATAACTTGAAATTTTATATCATAATAAGAATTGTGGTCATGTACAAGTGTAATAATGGCTCTTGATGTCTAAATCTGGATCAGATCTGTTTAATATTTACTTTGCAATGTAGTAGTGAATTTTAATGCAACTTCCACAAAACAATTGTATATTTGGTCTTTTTTTAAATTTTATATAGTAGATCATCAACTGTTCTCTTGGCTATGTTATAGTCCAATCAAGTCAAGCCTTCAAAATTTTGCCACCATTTACATTTACATTTAGTCATTTAGCAGACGCTTTTATCCAAAGCGACTTACAAATGAGGACAATAAAAGCAGTCAAAACTAACAAAAGAGCAACAATATATAAGTGCAAATGACAAGTCTCAGTTAGCCTAACGCAGTACACGTAGCATTAGGAGGAAGTGATCCGAGGTGTGCAGTGGAGTAACCAGCACATGATCAGTGGAGCAGTGTCGTGTGTAAATAGGGTCAAGTTGGTTGCCTGATTTGTGAGTAGCCGTAGTTAAAACTCACTTGAGATCAAAAGAGGCAAGCAGAGTGTACCTGTTTAAATGTTGAGGGAAAAACACCAGTGTGAAGGGGTGTGTTAACGATATGAGGGAGTGCAGGTACAACGGCAGGAGAAATGGCTTGAAGGAGACGAGATGGAATAGGATCAAGCAGTTACAGCAGACTGGCAATTCCAGAGACCAATAGAAAAAGAAAGTAGTGTATTAGTAGACATAGGCAAAGTGCGCAGGTTGTTAGGATGGCAATGCCTACAGTGTGTGATGCATGGTTTGCGAGTGGTAGTGATAGTAGGGATCTGGATACACATAGTAAGAATTGGTTATACAAACTGAAAACAGAAGGGAAACAAG
Source organism: Sinocyclocheilus anshuiensis (assembly GCF_001515605.1). NCBI lineage: Eukaryota > Metazoa > Chordata > Actinopteri > Cypriniformes > Cyprinidae > Sinocyclocheilus > Sinocyclocheilus anshuiensis. The sequence goes on along the minus strand of NW_015558601.1, from coordinate 318,800 downwards.
TAGTAGGAAAGAGAATGATCTAAAAGCGATACTTATGTCCCTTGCCGGTGTCCCTGCTCGGTGGAGTCGAACGGTAGAGTCGATGGTCTTTACACTCTTCGGTCTTCACACGAGGGATTCCGCAACCGCTGCCGCGGTATAGTAAGCTTTTTATATTCGTCTAACAAAACTCAAATTGAATTCAGCTTAACACACTTTCCTGTTTATCACAACAAATGGCCAAGCAAAGCACACGACACTGACAAGGTATGCGATAGAGTACGAGACCAAACGCGATTTCAGCACGTCTTCACACAGTAAACAAAACAAGCGTTTCCTAGCAACGACAACTGCGTTAAACACTGAGACAAGAAATAAATACACTTACGAGCTGCTTTTAGCTTCTGTTTATTGACTGCTTCTCTCAAAGAGTATTTCTTTACACTGTGTTGTGCTGGCGCTTGAACACACTTTCCTGTTTATCAGAACAAATGGCCAAGCAAAGCGCACGGCACTGACAAGGTACGCGATACAGTACGAGACCAAACGCGATTACGCATTTACGAATAATAAACGTATTTACCCACTATGTAGCTCCCAGCTCAGCTGTATTCCTTTGAAACTTAAAAAGAGGCATTATCAAAATGTCAAACCTGCTGCTGTTTCCGTACGATGAAATTGCATGCCTGCCAGTTTCTGCTGCAATATTTTGTCTCATGCCAGGACTGCCATTGGTGCTCTCAGTGAGGGATAAAAGGTATATGACGACCTTAAATCTAGCCTTCAATAGACACTTTTTTTTTTATAATAGCTGGTAACATTTTGCTTAATCTTTTGAAATAATTTTATGGTGACAAACAGAAGCTGGTCTAAACCTGGCCGAACCTGTCATAGGATCATGCGAAGAAGCTTTTTATTTTTATTTTAAGTCTGCAGACCAGCAGTCACAGACCCCTCTAAAACTTCTTCATTATCATAAAATGCTTGAACTAAATAGCCTTAAATAGTTTTCATGTTTATGCTATTTCACTTCTGTACACAGATTAATTTGATCAATTATAGGATAAATGGTCATCTTTTACCTGCCTAATAACATTTAAACAGCAAGGAAATTACTCTAAATTCTGATATAATTAGCCAGGATGGAGATAAGTAAACGCCTTTATTAAAGAGCCAGGATGTACATTGCCTGGCAACCTTCAACTGCATATGGTTAAAGCCTATTCACACCAAGAATGATAACTATAAATGTAACTTACAACAATACCTTTATTAAGATCCACACCAGCAGATAAAAATGTGTTTATTTTAAGCACGCTGCATGTATGTCGTCTGCCGCTTTAAATGCTTGAGCACTTCTAATCATATTGTATTCTATTCTAATCATTATTATTCATATATTTATAGAACATTGCTGTCTTTTAGCATATTGCTGTTGGGTCCATTTTTTTTAAAGCATGCAGTAAACCATTCAAAGCCATTCAATACTGTGATTTTACTACAGTTAAGGAGGTTTTAAGTCACTCCACTTCTCATCATTCAGAACAGTAATCCCACAGTAAAAAAACATTGCTTGTCGTGGCCTATTGCTTTATTAAATCACTTCTGCTGTAGACAAAAGTATGAATGCTTAACAGACATTATCATTATTTTTACCCATATATTTTAAGCTAACAAGGAATGACCTTTTCAAGAACTGTCTTGCATGATCCTATGTGCTTATGGAACATTATATATAGTGCATGTGTTTTCTTAGACTTGCTGTGTAGTCACAGTGAGAGATGGGTTTTGGGCATAAGTATAAGATGTATGGGTGACAAGAGATCCACAGGGCCATATTGGGCTGAGGGGAGGATGACTGGGAGACCCATGGGCGTCTGTCCATGACCTAGGGGGTCACCGAGGCCCTAAATATAGGGGGAACCAAACTTTAGAAGTATGATGTAGTAGTGTGTTTTTGACTTTCTTACCATGTATGTAAAAATACAGCTGTTAAGAGTTTGTAACCTTGACTTGGGAAAAGAGATATAAAGCGGAGATTTGCCCTCCCTTCCTTGTCACACGCTGCAGAGACTTGTATCCTGTATGGTGTTTGACCTTCTTTGCAAAGAATAAAACCTTTAAAAGACACTGAGAGTGAGTTTGTCTCTTATGCTGATGAGAGTTATTTAATTTTGCCCCAACAAGATGTTCATTTTGTGTTCTTAGTCTAATGGAATTTGCAGCTTGTTATGCTAGTCTTGTCTGAGATAATTGTGTAAAACCCATGGATGATAATTTGTTACTGTCGTAAGCAGCTCTTACTGCTCCTGTTATTCTTTTGTGCTTTTAGTCAAACTGCTAATTAACACAAAAATACGGCTGATTCTGGTGTTTTGGGGGGTTGTTTGCAAGCAGATCTAACTGTCGTGATTCAGTCATGCACTGACTCACACAGTAACACAGTGACAGGGGTCACAGAAAGCTGCAAAATCCATGAATTATGTATGAGTCTTGTCTTAATTATCTTACCTGCTCGTCCTAGATCCACTGCCTGAGTAAGTTCCCACTGAAGAAAGTTCACTGCACTCACAGGGAGATGAGAAGGATGGGTGAATTGTATATGGAAGATGACAGTCGGGTTTGGAATTAAAAATACTCTAAATTTCCTCAAACGAAAATCTGTTTTTAGCCAAAGTGTCTTGACAGACCTATAATTTCAGGAAACATGATTGTTAAGCAAAGCTTAATTGCTGAATTCCAGGTGAAGAACTTCACTAAACATAATTCTGAGAAGAGATTCACCAAGTTACCGTTACTGTACCATGGAAATGGCAAAAGAGCTTAGCAGCAACCTGGTCACAAATGAAGTAATTGCTCCTATTCGCCTTTCTGACTTGGTCATCACAGGTGCAGTAGCTTCAGGGGCTGTTTACACTACGTTTTCAGCCAAAAACGGGTTTTTGAAAATGGGTTTCAAAGTGCAAGTTTTTGAAAACGCCACTGTTATCATTTCTGTGTAAGCACCCAATACGGGAATCTTTGAAAACGGTGACGTCATGCGCGTGCGTCGTACATGTTAGGTATGTAGACATGCGCAGTGCGTGTCGATTTTAAAGGCAAGCGCAAACAAACATACACAACAATGACGGAGTACAAGGTACTGTTGTTGATGCTCAAGAGTTTGTTAGCGCTTCAGCAATTGGATTTACTTCACCAATATTACAACCAACAGCGGAGACGCATCATATACCATATCATATAATCATCACTTCCCTTTAGGTACTGTTTACTAACAAGGTGACAGCGCCAACTACTGGCCTGGCATACGTAATACAGCGTTTTTGGCCGTTAACATGGATATGTGTAAACACGAATCATTTTGAAAACGTTGTTGTGTATATGTAAAACTTTTTAAAAATGCAAGGGAAAAACGTTTCCATTTTTGACTACATCATTGTCGTGTAAATGTAGCCTCAGTCTACCACACAGGCAGATTCATCAAGGTTTATAGAGAGCAGAAAGTGTGAGTCACATCAGCTAATCACTGAGGTGCCTCAAGGTTCAGTGCTTGGTCCGCTCCTTTTCTCCGTTTACACCAGCTCACCTTCAGCTCAACCAGACAGAGCCCCTTCTAATCTCTGCCAAACCACCGGCTGACCACAACAGGGCATTTCACACTGCGCTTAGCAACTTCTTAGAACAAAAGGTTTGTTTTTCACGTTCTCTTTGATCGTTTTTTACCTATAACCACCTTTTCCCCATTATCTCTCATAGAGCGCTCATTACGCATGGACGCACCAGTCACTATAATACTTTGCGCACGGACTTCTGCGCACGATACGTTAAACTCTCCCACTAAAGTCGCATATTATTCTGTTCAGAAGTTCATTGGCTATCAGAAACGACAGTCATTTGCAAACTCTGATGCAATTGAATAGGTCTACTGTCCATCAAACAGAGGCTGCCTCATCCTTCATCCTGGAAGCTAGTTGGCTATCGCTGCCTGTAAACACTTCATAGACGCACGCAGCTATTGGTTCAAATAAGGTGTCAATCAAAAGGTCAGACGTCAGCGGCCATTTTGACTTCAATGATTCGGTTTTGTTTACATGCAAAAACAATCTATACTTCAGAATGCGCCGAGGGGTCAAGTCGGTCGATGGCGGACGCTTCAGCTAGAAGTCGGAAAGGAACGGCGGTGAGGCACAACTGCTCCGCGAATGGAACAGAGAAGTTTGAGTGGGGGGATAGTGAAGGGAGTATGGATGTAGGAAGTGAAGAGGACAGTGAAAGATCTTTAGGAAATTGCTGGAAAGAAGTAAGGAGTAATCGGGGAGAAAAACGGAAGAAAAGGAGTGATGTAGAAGAGTCTGATGAAAAGAGTGGCGAAAGTATAAAATGCCTCGTAAGGTTTGGAGATCAGATTGGGGTAAACAAAATTAATCCGTTAAAACTGACAAAGATCATAAATAGAGATATAGGAAATGTCGATTTCGCTAAAGTTCTCTCTGATGGGAATTTGCTAGTTGGGTGTAATAAACAAGAACAAGCAAATAAAACTCTCAAACTTAAGGAGATAGGAGGGATTAAAGTTGTCAGCACAAACAGAGTTGGAGATAAAAGTAAAAGTAGGGGCCGAAAAGGGATCATTTTTGGTGTTCCTCTTAATATAGGTATGGAAGAGTTTAAAGGTAACTTAAAGGGAGGGAGGATAGTAAATGTGCAAAGGATAAAATCAGGTGCATATGGAAACAGAAGAGACACTGAAACAGTAGTAATAGAATTTCAAGAGGATGAAATTCCAAAAAGAGTAATGATGGGTGTGATGAGCTACATTGTAAAAGAATATATACCGGGACCAGTGAGATGTTTTAATTGCCAAAGGTTTGGGCATGTTGCTGCAAGATGTAGGGAACAGTGTAGATGTGCTCGTTGTGGAGGAAACCATGAATATGGCAAGTGTGAGGAAGGTGTACAACCAAAGTGTTGCAACTGTGGAGAGGCACATAGTGCAGCATTCAGAGGATGTGAAGTATTGAAAATAGAAATGGAGATTCAGAAAAGGAGGGTGGAGAAGAAGCTAACATATGCAGACGCAGCAAAACAGGTTAAAGGACAAACTAAAGAGCAAAGAGGTCAGTCAGGGGTTTCAGTTGAAAGAAACAATGAAGTTCCGGAAGAATTTATGATGATCGAAAAGAAAAAATTAGTGACATTTATTGCAGGAGTTATAAATAGTACAGCTGGGATTGAATCAAAAACACAGAAGACTCAGTTAGTTGTTATAGCAGCAATACGTCATCTTGGAATGATAGGCTTGACCTGGGAAGAAGTCAGAGATGAACTTCAGATAAGATCAAGTCAAGAAACATGTGGATAATATATATAGATGATTTCAATAATTCAGTGTAATGCAAGATCTCTGATAGCAAACGGTCAGGAGTTCAAGCATTTTATTGAAGATTTAAGTATAAAACCGGATGTAATATGTGTTCAAGAAACCTGGATGAAATGTTGTTTAGATTTTGTTATACAAAGGTATAGTATAGTACGGCATGATAGAGAAGAAGGGATTGGTGGTGGGTGTGCAACATTTATTAACCAAGAAATTTCATATAGAATACTGGGAAAAGGAAGGGATCAAGAATATATTGCTGTGGGGATATGGGGTAGAGGGCAGGAGATAGTTATCATAAATGATTATAACCCATGTAAAAAATTGGAATTAGAGAAGTTAAAGGAAGTACATGGTCAAGATAGACTTAGAGTAGTATGGTGTGGGGATTTAAATGCACATAATACACTATGGGGAGGAAGTTACATAAATGCCAGTGGTCAAGTAGTTGAGGAATTAATAGAGGAGATGGAGCTGGTATGCTTAAATGATGGCAGGGGAACAAGGATAGATGTTCATACAGGAATGTCTGTGTTGGATTTGAAACTAGTTTATAATAATTTGGCTAGTAAGTGTAATTGGGAAGTTTGGGGGGAATCTAGCATTGGGAGTAGGGATGCACCGATACCGATACTGAGCTCCTGTACTTGTACTCGTACTCGTTAAAATGCCCAATTGGTATTTGAAAAAGCAAATTGGGCTAAATTTGAGGAAATGTGTGAGGAAAAAATGGCTGCAATTGATTCAAATCAAGATATTGACATCCTTAATGAAAAAGTATGTGCGGTAATACTAGGAGTAGCATCAGAATCAATTCCAAAAAGTAAAGGAAAAATTACAAGAAAAGCAGTTCCTTGGTGGACAGACAAGTGTAGTAAAGCTGTGAGAGATAGAAATACGGCTTTTAAACTTCTTAAGAGAATGCATAATTATAATCATCTAGTTTTATTCAAGAAAGCTCAAGCAGTTGTGAGGAGAACTATAAGGCAAGCTAAAAGAGAAAGCTGGCGTGGTTTATGTTGTGGAATTGGAAGAACAACTCCAGTAGGTGATGTATGGAATATGATCAAGAGAATGGAAGGTAATAAGAAAGAGTGGGAATATCCAATATTAGAGTCAGAAGGGGAAATAGCTGTAACGGATAAGGGCAAAGCAGAAATGCTAGTAAAAACATTTGCACAAATACATGGGTCAGGGAACTTAGGTGAGGAAGGAAAGAGGAGGAGAGAAATAACAAAGAGACAAAATATAGAAGCATTGGTAAGGAGTGGGGGAATAGAGGACCAGCCAATTAACTTCCCTTTCAACAGAGATGAATTGAAGAGAGCTATTTGTAATGCTAATAAAAAACGTTCATCTCCAGGAATGGATCAGGTCAGATATATAATGATAAGACATCTTAAAGATAGGGCTATGGGAAAATTTTTTAGAATTATATAATAGAGTATGGGAGGAACGAAGACTTCCGAAAGTTTGGAAAGAAGCAATAATAGTACCTATAAGAAAGCCAGGAAAAGATCCTTCAAAACCCTCTAATTATAGACCGATAGCTCTTACATCGAATGTCTGTAAAATAATGGAAAGGATGATAACGGAAAGGTTGACATTTTTTGGAAAAAAGAGGATTATTATCAAAATATCAAAGTGGTTTTAGAAAAGGAAGAGGAACAATGGATCCTATTGTATGTTTAGAAAATGAAATTAGAAAAGCGCAGATAAATAAAGAGTCAGTAATAGCAGTATTTTTGGATGTCGAGAAGGCTTACGATATGATGTGGAGAGAGGGACTTTTGATAAAATTAAAAATGATGAATATAGGTGGAAGAATATACAATTGGATAAAAGATTTTTGGGCGAACAGAATCATCCAGGTAAGAATAGGGAATGAAGTGTCAAATACATTTCAGATAGAAAATGGAACTCCACAAGGGAGTGTAATAAGTCCATTATTGTTTTCCATAATGATAAATGATGTATTTAATCAAGTAGAACCAGATATAGGTAGGTCTCTGTTTGCAGATGACGGTGCTCTCTGGAAAAGGGGAAGGAATATTTTATTATTATTAATAGGAGGATACAAGAGGCAATTAGGAAAGTAGAAGAATGGGCATATGAATGGGGATTTAAATTCTCAGTGGAGAAAAGTAAAACAGTAATTTTCTCTAGGAAGCGGGTTATTCCAGAAGCGAGTTTGAAGATGTATGAGAAATCATTAGAAAGGGTGAAGTTTTTTTATTTAAGTTTTTAGGTATTTATTTTGATGCAAAACTTATTTGGGCTGAACATATAAATAAAATAGTTGAGAAATGTCAGAAGGTGTTAAACATCATGAGATGTGTAAGTGGAGTGGAATGGGGGGCAAGTTTTTCTTCATTAAAAACAATCTATGTAGCACTGATCCGGTCTGTGTTTGATTATGGTTGTGTGGTATATGGTTCTGACTCACAAAACCTGTTGGAAAAACTTTGTAAAATTCAAGCTCAAGCGATGAGACAGTGTTGTGGAGCAGTAAAGACTACACCCATTCCAGCTTTACAAGTCTTAGTAGGAGAGATGCCACTAGAAATTAGAAAGAAACAATTAATGGTCAATTACTGGGCTAACCTCTAGGGGCATAAAGATGAACATCCTACAAAAATGGTCTTACAGAACTGTTGGGAACAAAATGAAAGATGTAGAATAAGTTTTGGGTGGAAGGTGTTATTCAGGAATATGAACCATTGGTTTATGTAACACCTCAAGTAGATTTGCATTTGTTGGAGGTTAAAAAAACAGAAAGAGAAGTTGACTTGGCATCTGCATTTTCAATGTATACCAGAGTTCAATACCCCTGGCATATACAAGTGTACACAGATGGCTCAAAAGATCCAGAACGTCAAATAACTGGGGCTGCTTTTTTAGTTCAAGACAGTGATGACCAGTGGATCAGTGGAGTAAAGCGAACTTCAAATCATTTGGCAGTTTATACTGTAGAAATGATAGGAATGCTCTTGGCTTTGCAGTGGGTTGAGGAACGAATGTTCTAATTTGTTCTGACTCAGTTTCAGTCTTAAAGAGTTTGAAATCTTTTAAATCATGTCACCAAGATATTCTTTTTAGTATCCTACAAATACATTCAAGAATTGTTCAAAATGATACATCAATCAGTTTTATATGGGTCCCAGCACACATAGGAATAAGGGGAAATGAAGAAGTGGATAAATTAGCAAAGCAAGCTTTACAGAGAGAAACGATAGAGATACAAGTTCCATTAAGTAAATCAGAGATTAAGGTTTTAATATGGAGTAAAGTGATTAAAGAATGGCAAGTTAAGTGGAACAATGGGGAAAATGGTAGATTCCTTTACAGTTTAATAAACAAAGTCAGTCATAATATAAAGTGTATAGGTAAGTCAAGGAAAGAAGAGGTTATCTTTAACAGAATATTGCTAGGGCACTCAAATTTAAATAGCACTCTTAAAATAACAGGGAAACATCCAAATGGGTTATGTGAACAATGTCATGTTGAAGAAACAATACCTCATGTATTTCTTGAATGTAGCAAGTATGAACAAGAAAGAAGAAAAATGATAGTAGAAATAAGGAAAAATGGAATTCAGGATCTTAATTTTAAGGTTTTAATAAAATGGGCAAGTGAAATAAATAGTAATGTATTCTTTGATTTTATAAGAGATACAGGGTTGGTAAATAGAATTTAAAACTCTGTTTCACACTCCGGAGCAGAAGGTGGCGGTAATGCACCTATTTGCGTTGGTGCCAGCCGCCGTTAAAAACCAAGAAGAAGAAGAAGAAGAAGAAGAAGAAGAAGAAGAAGAAGAGTGTAAATCTGGCCAGTGAGTGGCGCTGTGATACGATTCTCTTTTAGCAACACGTCCCACATCACACGAAGAAGACGGAGGGGTTTATTCTTCCGGTTTCTGTTACGTTGTTTTGTTTGCTTAAAATCAACTAATCCAGTAAACTGAGCGATTGATCGTTTTTTAATGCTGCACATGACATGGGTATGTTAAAACGATGAAGATTAAATGCAGTCGACTAATGACTATCTCATTCAGTTATATGTGGGTTCTTGCTGTTGATAGAGTAGCTAGTTTACTGCCATGATAACTAAAGTCAAATGTTTTGTATTCTATTAAAGGATGTTATTATTTTAATGTTTTTCTGGCTGTAATGCAGTTGTCGCAATGAGCTCCACCTGTCCTGGGCTGTACTGCGGAAGGACCACCATAAATGACTCTGTTGAAGGAGAATGTGGGGTAAGTGCCTCATTTTACATTAATCGGTCCAAAAAAAACACACAGATTGTTTAACTGTATACGCAGGAGGTCATATGCATAACAGCACGATTGTGTACATATGCTCTGATGTGCATTTTACTAGTTCAAGATTGTTTATTTCACTTTACATTGAGGTTGTATTTGTTATCATTAGTTAACTAACTTTGTTAGTTAACACGAACTAACAAAGAACAATAACGTTACCTCTACAGTATTTATTCATCTTAGTTCATATTAATTTCAACATTTAATAATGTTTTTTTAAATCAATTGTTGAATCTGTTAACATTAGTTAATGCATTGCGATAATTCATAATTATAATTGGATTTCTTTCATTAACCAATATTAATGAAAGTTTTAAAAATATTATATTGCTTATTGTTAGATAATGCATTAACTAACGTTAACAAATGAGGTTTATCTTTATTTCTACACCTATGTACATCTAAGAGAACCATAAAATAAAGGTTCTTTACTGTCGTGTGGTTCCATGAAGAACCGTTAACATCCATGGAAATTTTCCATTGCAGAAAAGGTTCTTTATCTAGTGGAAAAGGTGTCTTCTTTCACTAAGAAAAAGATGGTTCTTTTAAAAACCGTTGACTGAAAGGTTCTTCAATAGCATAGTTGCAAAAACGCCTTTTTTTGTAAATGTATATTTTTAAGTGTGTAGTGCAACAGTAATTGCCTGGTCATTCGAGAACAGTTCTGCTTGTACTGATGTATGATTGCACAGTTCAGTGGAGTTTTGTGGATTGGATTTAAAATGACTAAATATTTTGGAGTTAATAACAGTTTTAATAACAGTTACCACTCTTTTTTATCAAGGTTTGTCCTCGTGGCCAGAGAACAAACTTTGAAAAGATATGTGAGGAATGCAGCAGATCTCCTGAGCTGTATGACTGGCTGTACCTGGGCTTCATGGCGATGCTGCCTCTGGTCCTACACTGGTTCTTCATTGAGTGGTATTCAGGGAAGAAAAGGTAGTCGGCAGAATTTCTTGTGCTAAACAATAGTACGATACATGAGGCAATATTATTGTGTGGATCTGATTAGTTTGCGTTTTGTTTTCCAATACTATTTCTCAAATGATAGTTCACCCAAAAATGAAACTTTTACTCGCCTTCAAGTCGTTCCACAACCTGTATACACAACTTAATTCACAGGGAAAACAAGTTTTCATACCCCAACGACAGATGTTTGTTCTTGTTTTTAATTAAATTTTTTTATTTTTTTGCAGCGCATGCAACATTTATGCCATAGCTTTATGAATTTAAGAGTTTCTGTTGTGATTTAAGACCTTTTTAGGCCTTTATTTGTGGAAGGGCAAATTAAGACTCACAGAAATCACGTTTCTACTGCGGTACATGAGAAGCATGGTATGAAGAATGTTTCCAATCAAACAGTTTTGATTCCTATTGACTTCCATTATATTTTTGATCCGTACAATTGAAATCAATGGGAACCAAAACTGTTTGGTTACCAACATTCTTCATAATATCTTCTTTTATGTTCAACTGAAAAAAGACAGGCATACAGGTTTGGAATGACATGAGGATGACTAAATGTTGCCAGAATTTTTTTTGGTGGACCATCCCCTTAAACTTTAATAATGCATTTTTAAAGTGAGCTTCAAATTAACCTTTGCTCTCTTAATATCATCTCCAGTTCTAGTGCCCTTTTCCAGCATATTACCGCCCTGTTTGAGTGCACGGCTGCTGCCATAGTGACTCTGCTTCTCAACGATCCTGTCGGCTCTCTGTATATTCGTTCCTGCGAGGTTAAGATGCTTTCTGACTGGTACACCATGTTGTATAACCCCAGTCCAGACTACGTCACCACTCTGCACTGCACGCAGGAGGCTGTGTTCCCTCTGTGAGTGGCCTTTTCAAAATGACATTTTATTTGATTTGAGACACCAGCTATTTCTATTGGTTTCTGATGACCTGTTCTTTTAGGTACACCATCGTGTTGATCTACTACGCCTTCTGTCTGGTTTTTATGATGCTTCTGCGGCCACTTCTGGTTAAAAAGATTGCGTGCGGTTTAGGCAAGACCGATCGTTTCAAGAGCATCTACGCAGCGCTGTACTTCTTCCCGATCCTCACTGTCCTGCAGGCAGTTGGAGGAGGACTTCTTTGTGAGTGTCGAACACTTGAAAGTGTCCCCAAGAAAATATGATTATATTATTAATATTTTGAATTATTTTTAGATTTTCTGTTTTAGTTGAAATTTTAGTAATTTTGTTGTTTTTATCATTTTTATTATTATTTTTCAAATGTATATGTAGTTTTTATTCATTTGTATTTCAGCTTATTCAATGTCAGATGATTGTCTGTGATATAAAAAAAAGCAACACACACAACAGAAGTTAGCAGGACCACCTCAAAACAAACACATACCTCAATATATACAGTAAACTATGTATAATATACATAATTATATGTATCAAATATATATAAATATAATTATATAATATAATAAAACACTTACTTGTTGAGAGTGACGTCTCCTCCATCCAAAAACATCTCCTCTGCTTCAATGGATGAAACATCGCTCTCTCCGTCAAAAGCACTTTCATTGTCCGGCCTAGCAAATTGTTCAACAACTTCTTAGAGCAAAAGGTTTGTTTTTCTCGTTCTCTTTGTTATTTTTTTTTACCTCTAACCATCTTTCACCCGTAAACTCCCTCAAAGCGCTCTTTATGCACGAGTCACTATAATCCGTTGCGCACGGACTTCAGCGCTTTACATGTTGAACCGTTCCGCTGAAGCTGCATATTAATCTTTTCAGAAGTTCATTGGCTGTCAGAAACGACAAGTCATTTGCAAACTCTGATGCTATTGGATCGATCTACTGTCCATCAAAGAGAGGGCTGCACCATCCTTCATCCTGGGAGCTCTTTGGCAATCGCTGCTTGCTTGACACCTCTCAGATGAAGCTATTTGTTCAAATGAGGTGTCAATCAAAAGGGCAGAGGTCAGCGGCCATTTTTGCATCAATGAATCCATATTGTTTACATATGAGAAAAAGCTATACTTCAGAATGCACCGAAGATTTGATCGCTCCGTCGGCTAATTTGAAATGATACTACTACATTCCGTGGATGTTTATCAACATATAAATGTGTTATGGACTGAATATTTCACTGAATTGGATAGTCTGGACCCTTTACACAAGAATCTCAGCTTTCCAAAGATATATGACACGTTTACCTTTTTATTTATTTTTTTGTGTGTGTTTCACAAAGTTAACCCTCAAAGCATGCAGTGCACCGTGGGCGGCACACTGGAGCTGTATCAGGTTTTTAACCTGGGTTATCATTGTTTTAAAGCTCACATTTAACACTGGGTAAAGGCATGTTGTAATTTAGAAGCAGGGCAAGCACTGGGGTTATGAAACCCTGCTCCAGAGCAGTATTAGCTCTGCTTGTGTGGTGTTAACCCACATTACAATGCCAAATGTGTACAGTGTGAAACTATGTGGTGTTTGAATGTTGAAATGTTACCACTAGATGCTTGCCTCATATTCACATGCTTTGTACAGCCACGTAAACTGTCCTTTTAGCACTTGAGTAGAAAAAAGTCAAATGATGATGGAAAACGTGAACTGGAGTGAAGCAGAAACTATTTCTTTCTTACCTTTATAGCCTGAAAAGTCCATTCAAGGAAAAATGTGATAGTACAATATGCAGTACATAATACAGGAACAAGTTGAGTGCTCTATATATGCAAATAAGAATGTTATAATAAAAGGAATATACAGTGGGAAATGTCAGTTTATAAATACTCAGGATCATTTGTTAACCTGGGAATAGTGTTTGATGACCTACTTAGCTTTTCCACCCATGGTTGTGCAGATTTTTGCATCCGGACTTAAATCAATCAAAGAGGGCCAATGTCACACTTCTCCTGAACTCACTCCACTGGCTACCAGTTACTGCCAGAATTAAATTTAAGGCTTTGATGCTGGACTGCCACTGGAAACATTCTCCAGAGTAAACATTTCCTAACAAGTCCGCGTTTTTATATCTGAAGGCTCCCTGCATTCCCATGACAGATTTCATCAAGGTTAAGTAAAATATAATAAATGTAATACAATGCTTCTCTCGAAAGTTATTTTTTTTATAGCTATCAAGTTTATGTACAATTCCAGAATTAAATTTAAGGCTTTGATGCTGGACTGCCACTGGAAACATTCTCCAACCTCAATAAAAAGCTGCACGATTAATCTAAATAAAACTGAAATCACAATTTTACTTGTGCAATTATGAAATCAAAATGTGTTCTTTTTTTCTTTTTTCTTTTTTTTTTCTATATTCCATAAAGGTAACACTTTATTTGAATGACCTATTCTCACTATTAACTAGTTGCTTATTAGCATGCATGTTTCTAGCATAGTGAATGTTTATTAGTACTTATAAAGTACATATTAATGCCTTATTCTGCAGGCACGCTACAAATAATGAATTGAATTAAAGACGTGAAATATTTTCAAGCACACTGTCCTTCCAAGCAAGATGTCAAATGGTTACGTTTATTTTAATAATCCCAGTTCATATGTAATATTTTACTGCATAATTATAACATGCTGTACAGCAATATATTTTGTATTCAATTATTGTCGACAGTGTGGTAGGCTGTCTACACCGAGCTTTGCGATTGATATTGCTTGTCCTGCCCGAAAAGACCATAAACATTACAGTATTAGTACTTATAAAGTACATATTAATGCCTTATTCTGCATGACCATATTTGAGATCCCTTAATCCACCCCATACCTAAATTTATCAACTAACTTACTAACTATTAATAAGCAACAAATTAGGAGCTAATTAAGCTGAAATCTCTTAGTTAATAGCGAATATGTGTTCCCTAATCTAAAGTGTATTTACTGCAAAACACACTGTGCATATGTTAGTGCTGTCAATCGATTAAAACAATTAACTAATTAATCGCACATTTTTCTGAAATTAATCGTGATTAATCGTGTTTAACCACACCTAACATTAAAGTTTTTAAATATACTTTTATATTGCAATAATTTCACATTCAATATTCAAAGTAATGTACAAACAACAAAGACAGTATACATTTTTAATATTTGTTTAATGCATCTTTTTTTATGACTGAAGGCCAGTATCAATGATACCAATACTGATTTCTCTATAAAATTGCCCCCCCTCCCAATATTTAACCATTGACTATAGCCATTCAACATTACAGTATAATTGAGAGCTATCAATTTTAACATTTATTAGACTTTAAAAAATAACTTCTAATTTAAATGAACTTAAAACAATCTTCTAAAACAATTCTAAATTAAATAATAATAAGGATAAATATAATAATAAATCCTTAAAGCTATAAAAGTTATTTTTTCCTCTTTTTTTTTTTCTTTGTCCTTTGATTAATATACATCACAGCAGCTGGTTATTAGGTTATTTTAGCTGTTATTTCTTTAAGAGCTGCCGCTGTTGAACGTGACGTGGATCTGACACGCATCATATTTTCTCTCAACTCTTTTTACCTTTTCTGACCCACTTCTGGGGCCGGTTGCACCAGCTAGACGTAAAAAAGCTGGGTGTAAGCCCTACGCTGGGCTTTGCAACGTCCAGCTTTACGATAAATACATGCACTTTTAAGGCAGCTTTAATCACCTTTTTGGTAACTTCATGACTTAACTGACCACGGCATTGCATGCACATAGTTTATTTCGTTCTTTGACATGAAAGGATACAGACTACAGCGCGCTCTGGCGCCTTTGTGCATGCAATTGAAGATTACCACCTAACCACCGTTCAGGACAGAGTATTGTTTAGCGATTACCGCTCTCCTTGTGATAGCTACTTTATGGAGCCAGTTCCCTGTCCTAGTTTCTAGTTCCTAGTCCTAGTCTAGTCGCGTCTTGGTTTTGCCTGGTAGCCTGTTTCCTGATCACCTACCTGTCTTGGATATCCTTTTGTCTTGCCGTTTCT
>NW_015558601.1:298637-302851 GCF_001515605.1 Sinocyclocheilus anshuiensis | reverse complement strand
TGATGGAGATTTACCGCTGATTACAGAACCGGCTTTCTGACAAGATGCGCGTTAAATATCGCATGCGATTAATCGTGCAGCCCTAGTCTGACCCATGCCTGTTTTTGACCACGTCTTTTAATAAAAGCTTCGTAAGCTACGTAAGAGAATAGTCGGCCAAACAAGGATCCAGCAGCTTTTCATGTGGGCACTGGCCAGGTATGGACACCGCAAGACTGTTATTAGCCCTCGTGCAGGGCACGCGATCGCTCGAGAACTATGTTCAAGAGTATATAGCCACTGCTTATTACTCTGATTTACCGGACTGTGTGTTGATAGACTTTTTTTGCGATGGTATTAATCAACCGCTGAAATCTAAGCTCATTCGCGAGGGTCCACGTTTGTCACTTAGTCAATTTATGGACTATGCTTTGTTGTCTGTTGGCTCTTTATTCACTGTGGGTGTCGCAGAGGAGGAATGCGACATCACGTCCATGCCGGTAATGGCGGCTGCGAAGTTTAGTCAACCACAAGCTCTGGTACTGTATACTGATCGCTACTCCGGTGATTAACCCTGCTCGTGAGATGGCGGCCACACCGGACCGCGCTCACGTAATGGCGGCGACAGCAGAGCCCGTTTGCAAAATGGCGGCGACAACTACGCTCCATCACATCACCGCTGATCGTCCAGAGTCAAGTCAAGTCACAACTGTTCTTCCTGAGTCAAGTCAAGTCACAGTTGATCTTCCTGAGTCAATTCAAGTCACAGATGATCTTCCTGAGTCAAAGCAAGTCACAGTTGATCTTCCCGAGTCAAGACAAATCACAGCTGATCTTCCTGAGTCAAGGCAAGTCACAGTTGATCTTCCTGAATCAAGTCAAGTCACAGCTAATCTTCCTGAGTCAAGACAAGTCACAGTTGCTCTCCCAGAGTCTTGTCACATCGCAGCTGATCGTCCAGAGTCTCATCACGTCGCAACCGATCATCCAGAGTCTCGTCACATCGCAGCCGATCGTCCAGAGTCTCATCACGTCGCAGCCGATTGTCCAGAGTCTTGTCACTACCTGTCTGTTGCACCCAGATCTTCGAGGTCGGTTCTTCAGTATCCCAGACTGGCATCCAGCATGGAGGACCTACAGCTGGTGTCAGTAGACGCAGCTGGTATCCCTAAACACACTCACTCTAGCCCTCCTGTTCCTGAACTGATTACCCTGTCTGTAGCACTTCCCATAATGGGGATCGCTTTATGGGGTGTTTGAGCTGCATACACCATCACAGAACCCCTCGAGGCGGCGGCATCCACTATGATTTCTCCAGAGGTGGCGGCTGACGCTGCAGAACCTCCCGAGGTAGTGGCAGTCGCTGCTGAGTCCCCAGAGGCGATGGCGCCCGCTGCAGTTTCTCCAGAGGTGGCGGCACATGCTGCAGAACCTCCTGAGACGGCGGGGCTCGCTTCAACACCTTGTGTGGTGGTGGCACCCAGCAATGCACTTTCAGCCTGTTATGTCACGGTCAAGGAGACCGTTACTCAACCCTGTATCTACCCTGTCAAGGACAACCTCCAGAGGTGGCAGCATCCGCTGCATAACCTCCAGAGGTGTCAGTGGTATCCACTTATCAGCTCTCTACCTCTCCTGTTACGGTCAAGGAGACCGTTTGTGAACTCTCTGATTGTCCTCTCACAGCTATGAAGGCCGTCTGTGAACTCTCTGCCTGTTCTGTCACAGCTATGGAGGCCACTTGTGAACTCTTACCTTGTCCCGAACCAGCCACGGAGGCTGCTTATGAACTGTTGTCCTGCTCTGAACCTGCCGAGGAGGCCATCTCTGAGCTCTCGTCCTGTTCTGAACCAGCCATGGAGGCTGATTGTGAACTGTCCGTCCATCTAGTCGCAACTAAGGAGTCTGATTTTTAACTGTCTGTCTGTCTAAATGCTGCTAATGAATCTCATTTCGAACTGTCTGTCTTGCCAGTTTCTGTCAACGAGTCTGATTATGAAATGTCAGTCTATCCAGGATAAACCCAGGAATCTCTTTCGGAATTATCTGCCAGTCACATTTCCCTCAAGGGGCCTGATGTTGAATCACCTATCTGTTCCGATCCCATTGACAATTCTGATTTAGTACTATCTTCCTGCCCAGTATCAGTCCATGAGTTGTTTGTCAGTTCAGTTCCAGTCAATGCTCTTGGTTTTGAACAGTTTGTTCACCCTATCTCTGTCTACCTATCTGGTTTGTTAATGAACCTGATTTTGAACCTTCTGTCAGTTCAGTTTCAGTCAGTAAGTCTAATGTTGAACCATCTGTCTGTCCAGTTTCTATAAATGGGTCTGAGTGTGAATCCGCTGTCTATCCAGCTTCAATCACTGAACTGTCTGCCAATCCAGTCTCAGTCTATGCTTTTGATTTTAATCTGATCGCCTGTCCAGTTTCAGTTACTGATATCAGTCATGAGAAGTCTACCAGTCCAGCTTCAATCAATGCATCCAATTGTGAACTGTCTGTTGGTTTAAATTCTGCAGTTGAATCTGATTCTGAATTATCTGTCAGTCCAGTTCCAGCCAATGAGCCTGAGTGTGAGCAGTTTGTTTGTCCTGTTTCCAGTAATGGGTCTGGTATTGAACTGTCTGTCTGTCTGTCGGTCCAGCCACTCTCAAGGAGACCAACATTGAACTTTCAACCCTGTTAGTCATGCCCAAGGAGTTTGTAGATAAGCTCATTGTATTTCCTGTTCCGACCCTTGGGGCTGTAGATTCTCTGTCTGTGTTCTGTGTTTCAGCTTCTCTGACATCCTCTATCTGGCCGTGGTGGTCGTTTCCATCCTGGTAATCCTCTGCTCCTCCATGGGTGTCTCTCGCTCCGCCGTGGAGGTCCACAATACCGTCTACTCCGCCCTGGAGATCTGCCCTGCTCTGGTGGTCTTCTGCTCCGTCTGCTCCGCCCTGGCGGTCTTCTGCCCTGCTCTGGTGGTTTTCTTCTCCATCTGCTCCGCCTTGGTTGTCTTCTGCACTGATCTGGTGGTCTTTTGCTCTGTCTGCTCCGGCCTGCTGGTCTTCTGCTCCATCTGCTCTGCTGTGGTGGTCTTCTGTCCTGCTCTGGTGGTCTTCTGCTCTGCCGTGGGGATCTTCGGACCCATCTGCTCTGCCGTGGTGGTCTTCTGTCCTGCTCTGGTGGTCTTCTGCTCCGCCGTGGGGATCTTCGGACCCGTCTGCTCTGCTGTGGTGGTCCTCAGCTCCACCTGTTCTGCCGGTTCCGCTCTGGCTCCCTGTTCCGCCGGTTCTGCCTCAGTCCCAAGGTCCTACACCTCCACATGGACCTGACCCTCCGTCCCTCCCCCATTCCGCCTCTGCTCCATTCTAGTTTCTAGTTCCTAGTCCTAGTCTAGTCGCGTCTTGGTTTTGCCTGGTAGCCTATTTCCTGATCACCTGCCTGTCTTTGATATCCTTTTGTCTTGCCATTTCGAACTCTGTTTGCCCATCGTCTAGACGATCTGAATCAGGTGTGTTTGATTAAGGAGATATGCAAAACATGCTGTGTTTGGGTGCCTCCAGGACCAGGGTTGGGAACCACTGGTCTAGACTATAGTCTGTCTGTTGGATTACCCATTTGCATCGCCCTTTGGATTACATTCGCTGTTGATTGACCCATGCCTGTTTTCCAGACTACTCTTTTGTCTTGTCTTCAATATACCTGTTTGCCATTGTCTGACCCATGGCTGTTTTTCACCATGTCTTTTAATAAAAGCTTTGCATATGGATCTGCACGCCTCTCTCAGTAGCTCTGTAACAATATATACAGGTGCATCTCAAAAAATTAGAATATCGTGGAAAAGTTATTTTTTTGTAACTTATTTCAAAAAGTTAAACTTTCATATATTCTAGATTCATTACATGTAAAGTAAACATTTCAAAAGTTTTTTTTGTTTTAATTTTGATGACTAGAGCTCATGAAAGTCAAAAATCCTGTATCTCAAAATATTAGAATATTTCCTAAGATCAATTAAAAAAAGGATTTGCAAAACAGAAAAGTTCAAGTTCTTTAAATGTTCCAGGGAGCCTGGACAAGGGCCGTCTATGACACCCTTCCAACCCCTGTGAACCTACACAGATGGGGGATGAGGGACGACCCAACATGCAAGCTCTGTGGGCAAAAGGGAACGATGGCACACATCTTGGCAGGATGTAAGACCGCGCTTGCCCAGGGCAGATACAGATGGCGCCATGACAAAGTACTGC
>NW_015558601.1:296887-298574 GCF_001515605.1 Sinocyclocheilus anshuiensis | reverse complement strand
CACCTTTTCCTTCCTAATTTCGTCCTTCCAGTCAACTTTGCATTTAATATGCTTTGATACAGCACTCTGTGACCAGCCAGCCCTTTCAGTAATGACCTTCTGTGACTTACTCTCTTTGTGGAGTGTGTCAGTGATCGTCTTCTGGACCATTGCCAAGTCAGCAGTCTTCCCCATTAATGTGGTTTCAAAGAACAAGAGATACCCGGAATTTATACTGTATATTATACTGGGATGGTCATTTAATGAAACTCAAATGTAAATATTCTAATATTGTGAGATACTGGATTTTTGACTTGCACGAGCTCTAAGCTCTAATCATCAAACTTAAAACTAAAAAAAACTTTTGAAATGTTTTACTTTACATGTAATGAATCTAGATAATGCTGCTCCACCTTACAGGACTGAGTTTGAGTTGCTTTTGAAAAAGCAACACACACCAAACATTTTACCAAACTTGTATGAGAAGCATGTATAAAACCTGTTGTCCAACAAAAGACAACATGTAAGAATATGCTTTACTCCTGTGTTTGAAATACCTTCCTTTTGTGATCTGGTGTGGCTTCCTATCAAAGAATGGAGCAGAACATATATTATTTTCTAGTATTCTAAACCAGTAGTTCTCAACTTCAATCCTGGGGACTCACTGCTCTGCACATTTTGTATGTCTTTCTTGTTTAACACATCTAATTCAGATCATCATCTCATCAGAGACATGCACAAATTTGTAGAGCAATGGTTGGGGAAAGTTACTTTTAAAACTAATGCATTACAATATTGCATTACTCCTTTAAAAAGTAACTAAATGTGTTACTTAGTTACTTTTTTATTAATTTGAGGAATACTAGGGACAGGAGAGCTGTCAGTTAAATGGGAAAACAAAGTTACTGGCATTGCTTATTTTATAAAGTAACTCAGAATTTTTTGTAAATTAAAAAGTGTGCGTTACTGTACTATTTACTTTAAAAAAGTAATCTGATATACTGTAATTATTTGTCAGTTGTTAATCGAGAGGTAGCAGAAGAGGGGGAAAAAAGAAAAAGGAAAAAGTATGCCGTTAGTTGAACATATATATTTAGACAGTTAGAGGCTGTCTGCATTGGGATTACTTGTTTATGTGAAGATTAGTATATCCATGTGTTAAGTGTAAGGTTAGATGCATGTACATAAAAACAAATACATTACAATTAGGGATATGCCGGTATCAAATTTTCATGTTGCGATTAATTGCTAATGCTTTTATCACGGTATGCGGTATTATCACGGTATTGAAATTTAGTTTAACAAAAGTGCTGTCATAATACAGTATAACAGGTTTAATAACTTTTTTCTTATAACAAAAATAACTGAACATTTAAATGCAATAAAGCAATAAAGAAAAATGTGTAAAGTTAAAAGTTTTACACAGATTAAAGTGCAAAAGAACTATAAAGACCAATAGGTATCACTTTACAATAAGACCTCATTAGTTAACCATAGTTAATGCATTAACATTCACAATGAGCAATAGCTACATTTGCTACAGAAGTTATTAATCTTTGTTTAAAAAAATACAAGTCTTAGTTCATGTGAGCTCATTAAATAACACAGTTGCAACTTTTGATTTTAACGTGTTATTAAATATTGGAATACCTAAGATTAATGAATGTTCAGAAGAATTTTTCATTGGCAGTTTATGTTAACTAATGAA
>NW_015558601.1:251102-296380 GCF_001515605.1 Sinocyclocheilus anshuiensis | reverse complement strand
ACTATAACAATATCGTGCATATTCATTACCATGATATATCGCATTACCGAATACCGGCACAAGTCTAATTACAATAAAACAAAACAAAACAGACAAGTACAGCATGAGATTCATTGCGCGAGTTTTGCAGCAGGTGGAAATCCAGTGGGTGTGTCATATAAATATATGTTAGCAGTCACTGATTATTTGATCTTATGAGGTGAGTTAAAAGAGCCATAGGGGGATGTTGGAGTCATGGTAGATTTGTCCTTCGATGTAGAGTTTGTCCACAATATTTGCACGTTTGTTGTTCTGTCTATGTTTTTTCATGATGGGGTAAAGTATTTTGCAACGTTCATTTATTTCACGTCGAAATTGATTGTTTAGTCCATAGTTTGTGCCTTTCAATTCTTTTGCCATGCTTTTGATGAGTTTGATGAGTAATGTTCCAGTTTAGCGATGATTGGTCGGTCTGGTGTTTTGTTTGAATGAGATCCAAGACGATGAACTCTGTGGAACGAGATTCGGTTTACAGTGTCTGTTGAAAGCTTGAGTTTAGTTTCCATGAAGTAGGCTATCTAATCATTGATGGATGTTCGGGGATGCCGGAGAAAATCAGGTTGCCAACTCATTTAGGATTAGCCTATGTAATATTAAACAAAACTTCAAATGTTTAAAAAATTTAATAAAATAAAATAAACTTTAAAACCAAACAATTTCTGCAGTTGTTTAACTATTATTTATCATGCAATATTCATTTTGTTTGCAGTTGGATTTTATTCATGTGTTGTAAGCCTTCATTCAGCGATCTTCATCTCTCCATCCTCAGCAGCGACCATAAGCATCAAAACCCACGGGATAAAAAAACATGTAAAAGTAGTTCAATTCTGTGACTTGTCAACACTAGGGTGGTCAGTGTTGTGATTGACTGCACAATTTCAACACAGGTTGTTTCTATAGTATTTGCACATTAAATTAAATGATCATATATGTGTTCTTTCTTTAGTTCAAATGATTGTACGACTGATTTTATTGCAGTAGTTAACGTTTTATCTACTCTGTGTGAGTTTTATGTACTCTATATTTATCTGCAATGATTTCTCAACTATGACATTAAGATCTGCTGTGGTTAATTACTTGAGTAAACGAGTTGATATGTTCAGTCAGTAATGATGTCATTTCCCACAGTGTCTTTTTCCTCCATGTTCACTGCAAATCAATTTTCCTGCCGAGAGAGGAAATAAAATTATGACACAAATACATAGGGTTCAAATTACATGCTGTAAATCAGACTTGGCGGGTGATTTGAGAGGGATCTCCAGCAGGATGGCAAACACTGTGCCAGTGCTGTTCCTCACCTGTTTCACCTACTCATCTGAAGCAGCAAACACATGTCAGCCAGCTCTAATACAAACACCTTTGATTTTGTCTAGCCAGTGAACCCAGATATGCATATGTCAGCTGACAGAGCTGTGGACCTCTGTGCTCTGTCTGTTTGCATCATGTAGTTTCTGTTGAAAGTTTGAAGTGACATAAGTCAGTAAATGATACAAAATAAATATTTTTGGGTGAACTATTTCTTTGGAGGCATTCAGTAGTAGATATCTTTGTTAGTTCATTGTATTGTTCATTTTAAAGTGGACAGAGCTGAGGTGTGCTGTTTCCTACAGGCCTTGTTGACTGTGAGTGTGCCTGGAATGCAAAGCGGCTTTCTGATACTAATATGTCAATTTAATGCAAATAGCACAGTGGGTGTGAAGTAACAACAAATGTGTAAATTGTGGCATTTTAGTGACACACTTCATGTGTTGTTCCACATTGTAAAATGATGCACGCAAAAGGTTTCATAACGTAACACTGTGTCCTACATGGTTTGTTGTTGCTGCTTCTACTGTTTGTTTTATTACCACTAAGTGCACAAGCAAAATCAGGCCACCGCTGGTCAATGGACAATGATATGGACAATGATGTGCAAACATGCTGCATGTATTAAGCCAACAGGCCTATAAAGAGAGACTGAATTAATAAAACAATAATAATAATAATAATAAATAATAATAATAATAAATAAATAAAAAGTAAAAATAGTATCCCATGTAATGCACTTTTCCACTTGGTTACTGTCTAAGCAACAAGAAAATGGCACGCAATGGCATTTTAATCTATCTATAAGTAACTTTGCATCTACATGCTAACTAGCAGTCATTAGAGTCATTGAGCTGTCTGCTGAATATCTGCTTTCACTTTATTTTGATGCATGGTTTCTCAACACATATTCTATTGGGTTGCCAGATTCCAGAAAAATTTCCAACCCAAAGCTTACTCAAAAAGGAATTAAAACTAGCCCAGTTTTCCCCCGTCCAATCACAGTTGACAGCTGCGTTAATGCGCCTTTAAATAAACATTTTCATTTTATTTATTCTTTGTTTTGAATCTTAACTGGATGATTTTTTCTAGACTTGGTTCATAGTTCATATAGTGAGATGGCAGGTGCTGAAATCACAGCATTTTTATTTATATCTTGCTTCACAGCAAGGAGGCTCCTGGTTCGAATCCCGACTGAATCAGGTGTTCTGTGTTTGCATGTTCTCACCATGTTGGTGTGGGTTTCTTCTGGGTGCTCCAGTCTCCCCCACAATCCTAATACATGCAGCACAGATGAACTGAGACATTAAACTGTAGCTGTGAATGCATGTGATTTGATGACTCAAATAAATGTCCACTTGTCAACTTCCTGAATTTCTCAAAAGATTCCTGTTGCTAAGACTGGTATTACCAGCACAGGTGGAGACTGAGCCAAATTAGTGCAATTTTTTTCCTGACAGTGAAATACATTCATACTGATTATCGGCTGAGTGGACTTGAGTGATTTCAGACTGCTGTGACTGAAGTGCTTTTCTAACACAGTTGGAATCACATACTGACAGGGACTCGGAGCTTTAAGTTCAAGGTATTGCAAATGGTCTTTGTGATATACAAGTTCAGTGTCGCATAGAAACATCTTTGCAGCACATTGCTGAATATGTATTGGCTGAATGTTGTTTGTGCTTGAGAAGAGAGGTGCATTCATTGCACAGATGGTCTCCATGAGTTTCAAATCTTCCTGTCTCAAGTACATTCACACTTGTCAGAAAACACTGGCAGCCATGAAATCAGACAGGCACTCCGCTGTCGGGTTTTATGTATGCATTACTCTACAGTCCTTTCAAATAAACTCAATGGCTGGAGACAGATGGGCAGAGTTTTCATATCGGTCACTTAGGTGAGCTGGAGGTGTACAAATACATCCTAGTCAGGCGTATAAGAGCATTGCTATAATGTTCTCTCAATTCAGAGAGAATTTCTTACTTGTGTTGCTTATTTTCTAACTGTTATCTTATTCCACAAAAACCGGTGCCATATTTGACAAGCTGCAACTCTCTGGTAGGAATGATGGAGATTTCAGTTCTCTGGCCTCCTGGAAAATAATCTGAAAACTTCTCAGTAGAGTCACTTGACTGAATTAGTTTAAGCATACGTTTATATTTCTTCAGCTAACTCACATGTAAATCTCTCTTGATGGAAGAATTTGGATTGCGTGGTTTTCTGCAAGTGTGCTAAAATTGTTTTTGGAAGATCTGCAGACCATTTGTTAAAATTGTAAAAGCTGTACTTGAAACAGCATATTCATAAAAAAGGTAGGGTGGGACTTCAGTCATTTATTTTTCTGGAATTGGCTGTGTTACAGCCTGTTGCAACAAAAAAGAAGAGTAGACATGTCAATTCTTAATAAATAGTGTGGCCATACGTGCCATTTTTACGGGACACATCCTGGCCAGGATTTCTGTATTTGGCTCTGTTTTCATACTTGCTGAAGGTAATGATCTACTAATAACATGCAGGCATTGTACATAATCGACCAATCGTAGGAGCGTGAGAAGGTGGGATCTACAGGGAATGGTCAAAGCGATGCAAATACGTGCACATGTTAGCTGGTGTGATTGTTTGTTCATTTGACTTAAAGCGCCACTGTGCAGACCGGTTGTTCTGTCAGGACCACTATCGTCAAAGATGATTGACAATTAGCATACAGTTTGGATTGGCGGTATGGTTCTGTTCTGGGCAAGAACTCCCTTCGCATCCATGCAGCCTAGCATGGATGAGAGCAGGGAGAGCAGCGATACCAAAATTCCCTTGATCTTTTCACACATAAGAGGTCATTGTACTATAAAAACATCCTGTAAGTTTCAGAACTCAAAACTTTCTCGTTAGTCTAAAAACAGCTTATATTGAAGCTAGGGGTGGAACTGTTCAACTTACTCACGGTTCGGTTTGTATCACAGTTTTAGAGTCACAGTTTCGATATGGTTCGGTATGTGCTTTGTTTAGGCAAAAACTATACTGTCAAAAAAATAAATAAATAATAAGAATAATCTATCTAACTACAAGCAACAGCACAAATACATACAATACAGTAAAGATACAAATAAAATAAACAGTGATTTTCAGTTTTTTTTTTTAGGTAGGTCTAACATTAGTTTTCAGGTACAGAAATTGAATAAAATAATGAAATGTAAAACAGCATTGCATATTTGACTGTATAAATTAAAGATTAAATTAAATTAAAGATTAATCTTTATTAAAGTTACAAAAGCTATTCAATCAAGAGCAGTGAGTGATTTCTTTGTTGTTGCTGTTTGATTAATATTAAGTTCTGTCACTTCATGTTCCAGTGCACTGATCCAGTACGTTCAGCCGGCTATCTGCTATAGGATACTTACCAAGAGGGGCATTTTGACATAATTACCATATTACAGATGCATTGTCAGATTTAAGTTGAAGTCCTAGCGCGTGCCGAACCGTGTGTGGAGAACCGTACTACATCACTGCCTGTTTAGCCCCGCCCACCGATTCGCGCATATAGTGTTTACAAGAAAGGCGAATGCAAGTCTACACAGAAACCAAACGATATAAATGCTCCAAAGGCAACAAGACACTGTTCAGTGCCAAACTATGGAAAAACAGTCTTTGCATTGCCTTCCTTCTGATCCCAATATTAGGAAAGAGTTAATGAACTTTAATTTTAATGAAGATTAAAATTACCATATTACAGATGCATTGTCAGTATGAACTTGGTCCTTTGTTCACTTCATATTACCGTGGATTCGTTTACAAACAAGGCGAAGTGAGAACGTGTTGATGACTATATTGGATCCGACAGTAATGTCGCACCACACAAGTGTAACTGTTTTTATTACGTGATCACTATTGCTTTGTCTGTTAAACAGATCATTTGATATGAGTATTTATGCGTTTTTAACCTAAACCACTGCAGCCTCCATCTGTGAAGGATGTAGGCTGTCAAACATACACAACTATTAGCCAATCACAGCTTAACGCAATTAACGCAGGGGCGGGGCTAGGGTTGGCCACCCCACTCACAACTGCTGCTTCTGTCACTTTTTCTATTGACAAGAAGTGCATTTATTCAGTCGCAGAACGACTGAGAATGGGAGACGTTTCAGATGCGCGCTCCACTTCACTTCAGCGCCAGGCGCTAGTCAAGCGAGCGTAGAAACGGTACTGTGCTCGCAGTGCGTGCTCTTCAATTGCACGCACAAAGGTGCCGGTGCGCGCTGTAGCCTGTATCCTTTCATATCAAAGCGTGAAATAAACTACGTCAGTTAAGTCATGAAGACCGAAAAGTCGATTAAAGCTGCCTTAAAACAGCATGCATGTAATGTATTTTATATGAGCCACATTTAAGAACATGTCTCTGAAATGTTTTTCAAAACTGTCCTGGACTCCATCTGTGAAGGATGTAGGCTGTCAAACATACACAACTATTAGCCAATCACAGCAGTGGGGGTTTACTTCCGAGTCTACAATCCTCCACGCTCATTCAAACAGAGTGCTCTGGTGAGGGGGGTTAAACACAGGATAGAAAATAGCCTATTACTTCTAAATTATGATGTTTTTTGTTAAAAATATTTAACGCAATTAACGCAGGGGCGGGACTAGGGTTGGCCACCCCACTCATAACTGCTGCTTCTGTCACTTTTTCTCTTGACAAGAAGTGCATTTATTTAGTCTCAGAACGACTGAGAACGGGAGACGTTTCAGATGCGCGCTCCACTTCACTTCAGCGCCAGGCGCTAGTCAAGCGAGCGTAGAAACGGTACTGTGCTCGCAGTGCGTGCTCTTCAATTGCACGCACAAAGGTGCCGGTGCGCGCTGTAGCCTGTATCCTTTCATATCAAAGCGTGAAATAAACTACGTCAGTTAAGTCATGAAGACCGAAAAGTCGATTAAAGCTGCCTTAAAACAGCATGCATGTAATGTATTTTATATGAGTCACATTTAAGAACATGTCTCTGAAATGTTTTTCAAAACTGTCCTGGAGCAGCCCAGCACTGTCTCACTGATTTAACACACCTGATTTAACTCGTCAGCTCATTAATTGTCACGAGCCAGGCTTGAACTCGGGTCTCTGGTGTGGTAGTTGAGAGATCTACCACTAAGCCATGGGAGTGGTAATGCTGGACCCAAACGAAACACTTGAGGCAGTATCCCAGGAAATGTAGATTTATTTAAAAAAAAGTATTTGCAAGAAAAATACAACAAAAAGTCTTCTCGGACTGAGGTATTAACTACAGCAAAAATAATGTAAAAAAACACATGAGAAAACAAAACTCCACGAGGGGAGAAAACAAAACCAGAGAACAATTACAACCAAAGAAAGAAACTCAAAGGAGAAGACAAGACAGGTTTTAGTAATGAGACATGAAACGTGGGGTTAATTCTAAGTGAACGGGGAAGAAACAAACAATAGGAAACAGGGTTATCTTTCCTTGCTATGCGGAAAGGGCCAATGTATTTCTGGGAAAGCTTGCTTGATTCGCCCCTGAGGGGCAGGTTCTTGGTGGCTAACCAGACTCTTTGACCAGCTCGGAAATTAGGGGCCGTCCGGCGGCGGCGATTAGCGTGACGTTGGTATCTCTGGGAGGTTTGAAGAAGGGCACGCCTAACCTTCCTCCAGGTCTGCCAACAGCATTGGACAAAACGCCGGGCAGAGGGAACGCCAACCTGTGACACTTCCTCAGGAAACAATGGGGGGGTAAAGCCGAACTGGCATTCAAAGGGGGATAGTCCAGTGGCCGAGGACTGGAGGGTGTTGAGGCCATATTCAGCCCACATGATGTAGGTAGCCCAAGAGGTGGGGTTATTGGCCGCCATACACCGCAGAGTGGTCTCCAGATCCTGATTAATCCGTTCCGTCTGGCCATTAGACTCTGGATGGAACCCAGACGATAGGCTGGCCGTGGCCCCGATCAGCTTGCAGAAGGCCCCCCAGAACCGGGACGAGAGCTGGGGCCCTCGGTTGGCGACAATATCCAGGGGAATTCCAAACACCCGGAAGACATGGTTCATGAGGAGCTCTGCTGTTTTTTTGCCTGAGGGCAATTTGGGCAGGGGAATGAACCGGGCGGCTTTAGAGAACCGGTCCACAACTACCAGGATGACAGTGTTGCCCTGGGATGGAGGGAGTCCCGTGACAAAGTCCAGAGAAAGGTGCGACCATGGCCTATGGGGAACGGGTAAGGGATGGAGCAGTCCCTGATGTCGCTGATGTGTAGACTTTCCCTGGCTGCACACGGGGCAGGCCTCCACATAGACCTTTACATCCTCCTTGATGGAAGGCCACCAAAACCGCCGCTGGAGGAAGTCAAGAGTGCGAGCATTTCCCGGATGGCACGTCAAGGGAGACTCATGACCCCACTGCGAGACCTGGGCCCGGGCAGATTGAGGGACGTACAGGTGTCCCGCGGGACCACCTCCTGGGTCTGGCTCTTGGGCTCTCGCCCCACCCTTTCCAGTACCCAATGAAGAGGCGCGACAATTCTAGACCTCGGAATAATCGATGCCAAAGGCTTCTCCTGTGTCTCGGGAGAGTAGGCTCGGGACAGGGCATCCGGCTTGACATTTTTAGTGCCGGGTCTGTAAGACAGGAGAAACTGAAATCGATTAAAATACAGGAGCCATCGAGCCTGCGGAGGATTCAGCCGCTTGGCCTGCTGGAGATATTCCAGGTTTTTATGGTCCGTGAGAACCGGGAAAGGGTGCTGGGCCCCCTCAAGCCAGTGTCGCCACTCCTCCAAGGCGAGTTTAACCGCGAGCAACTCTCTATCCCCCACGTGGTAGTTGCGCTCGGCATCCGACAGGCGATGAGACATAAAGGCGCAAGGGTGTAATTTTCCATCCTCACCCCTTTGTGACAGAATGGCCCCTACGCCCACCTCCGAGGCGTCCAACTCCACCACGAAAGGTCTTTCTGGGTCGGGGATCGAGAGAATGGGAGCGGAAGTGAAGCGGTGCTTGAGCTCCTTGAAGGCCCCCACTGCCTCCAAACCCCAGTGAATCTTGATTCCTCCTCCGTTGGTCAGCGTAGTCAAGGGGGCCACCACAGAGCTGAAGTTTGTAATGAACCTCCTATAGAAGTTTGCGAAGCCGATGAAACGTTGAACCTCCTTAACTGTGGCAGGAATAGGCCAGTTGAGGACAGCTTCAACTTTCTTAGGGTCCATCTCCACATGGCCAGGAGTGATGATGAACCCGAGAAACTGAGCCTGGGTAACATGAAACTCACATTTCTCGGGCTTCACGTAGAGATGATTGTCAAGGAGTCTCTGGAGGACCCTGCTGACGTGCCCCTCATGCTCCTCCAAAGACCCCGAGAAAATGAGGATATCGTCAAGATATACAAAGACGAATTGATTAAGCATGTCCCGGAGAACGTCATTTATCAGTGCTTGGAATACTGCGGGGGCGTTGGTGAGCCCGAACGGCATCACCAGATACTCATAGTGGCCTTTGGGGGTGTTGAAGGCCGTCTTCCATTCGTCCCCCTGTCGGATCCGCACGAGATGGTATGCGTTGATAACAGGATACTCGGGGGAGTCAATCAGATAGAAGGTCTCCTCCTGCTGGTGTTGATGGATGGTAAGTCGCAGGGACTGAGTGGCCTCTGTTACTCTGCCCGGTTCCAGAGGTCTGCCATCCAATGCCGTAACTGCCTGGGGATGAGGAAGGAGTTGGGTGGGGATCCCAAGTTCCTTAGCCAAGGATAGATCCAGAAAGTCGCCTGCGGCGCCGGAATCAATCATGGCCTGGACCGGATGCTGGTGGCCCCGGTGTCCCGCGGGACCCCCTCCTGGGTCTGGCTCTTGGGCTTGAGCCTCTCGCACCACCCTTTCCAGTTCCCACTGAAGGGGCACGACAATTCTAGACCTTGGAATAACCGATGCCAAAGGCTTCTCCTGTATCTCGGGAGAGTAGGCTAGTTGCGCTCGGCATCCGACAGGCGACGAGACATAAAGGCGCAAGGGTGTAATTTTCCATCCTCACCCCTTTGTGACAGAATGGCCCCTATGCCCACCTCTGAGGCGTCCACCTCCACCACGAAAGGTCTTTCTGGGTCGGAGATCGAGAGAATGGGAGCGGAAGTGAAGCGGTGCTTGAGCTCCTCGGAGGCCCCCGCTGCCTCCGAACCCCAGTGAATCTTGATTCCTCCTCCCTTGGTCAGCGTAGTCAAGGGGGCCACCGCAGAGCTGAAGTTTGTAATGAACCTCCTATAGAAGTTTGCGAAGCCGATGAAACGCTGAACCTCCTTAACTGTGGCGGGAATAGGCCAGTTGAGGGCAGCTTCAACCTTCTTAGGGTCCATCTCCACGTGGCCAGGAGTGATGATGAACCCGAGAAACTGAGCCTGGGTAACATGAAACTCACATTTCTCGGGCTTCACGTAGAGATGATTGTCAAGGAGTCTCTGGAGGACCCTGCTGACGTGCCCCTCATGCTCCTCCACTGACCCAGAGAAAATGAGGATATCGTCAAGATACACAAAGACGAATTGATTAAGCATGTCCCGGAGAACATCATTTATCTGTCTTTGGAATACTGCGGGGGCTTTGGTGAGCCCGAACGGCATCACCAGATACTCATAGTGGCCTGTGGGGGTGTTGAAGGCCGTCTTCCATTCGTCCCCCTGTTGGATCCGCACGAGATGGAATGCGTTGCGTAGATCCAATTTAGTAAAAATGTAAGCCCCTTCTAGTAGCTCGAAAGCAGTGGCCATGAGGGGAAGGGGGTATCGATTCCGAACCGTGATCTTGTTGAGGCCCCGGTAATCGATACATGGCCTAAGACCCCCGTCCTTCTTCCCCACAAAGAAGAAGCCCACCCCAGCCGGGGAAGTAGAGGCACAGATGATGCCGGCTGCCAGGGATTCCTTAATGTAGGTATCCATTGCTGTTCGCTCGGGGGAAGACAAGGAGAAAATCCGACCCCGGGGAGGGCAGGAGCCAGGGAGTAGCTCAATGGCACAGTCGTAGGGGCGGTGAGGTGGTAAGGAGGTGGCCCGGGACTTGCAGAACACTGCCTTGAACTGATGATAGGAACTGGGTACTCGAGACAGGTCGACAGAATCTTGAAACTCGGAACTAGGGACTGAGGGACTCAGGCAGGTGAGGTGGCAAGTGGAACCCCAGCTCATAATGGTGCCAGCGGACCAGTCGATCCAGGGATTATGTCTGCGCAGCCAGGGGTGGCCCAGGATAACAGGATACTCAGGGGAGTCAATCAGATAGAAGGTCTCCTCCTGCTGGTGTTGATGGATGGTAAGTCGCAGGGACTGAGTGGCCTCTGTTGCTCTGCCCGGTTCCAGAGGTCTGCCATCCAATGCCGTAACTGCCTGGGGACGAGGAAGGAGTTGGGTGGGGATCCCAAGCTCCTTAGCCAAGGATAGATCCAGAAAGTCGCCTGTGGCGCCGGAATGAATCATGGCCTGGACCGGATGCTGGTGGCTCTCCCAGGACAGAGTGGCTGGAACAACTAGGACGGCGTTAGTAGGAGGAGCTCTAATTTTCCCCATCACAGCCCTCCTGTAGCTGGGCGGGGATAACCATTTCCCGAGAGCTCGGAACAAGTGGAGCGAAAGTGGCCGGAAGCACCGCAGTAAGGGCAACGTCGCTCCCTCATGCGACGTTCCCTCTCATTGGGAGAGAGTCTGGAACGACCCAATTGCATATCCTCCGGGGAGTCATGGGGCTGTTCAGGAGCCGAGGAGGCTCTGGATGCAGGAATACGAACTGGGGACAGAGATCTGCTCACAGGAACTTGGAACTGAGACGCCTTGCGGCGAGCCACCCTCCGCTCCGTCAGGTGATTGTCCAGGCGAATGGCCATCGCAATGAGGGACTCGAGATCAGCAGCTGGTTCTCGGGTGGCTAACGTATCTTGAAGGGGCTCGGACAGCCCTTCCTGAAAGCAGACCATCAATGCCTCATCGTTCCATCCGCTTCCTGCTGCGATGGTCCGAAACTCGATGGCGAAATCTGCGGTGCTGCGGGAGCCTTGATTTAGAGCAAGCAGGCGCTTGGAAGTCTCCCGACCACTGACTGGATGATCAAACACTCGCTTGAACTCCTCTTTAAAGGCTGCGTAGGACTCACAACAGGTATTCTGGAATTGCCACACCGCGGAGGCCCAGGAGAGCGCCTTATCTGAGAGAAGGGTAATTATGTAAGCAATCTTGGAGCGGTCTGTGGGAAAACTTGAGGGCTGGAGCTCAAAGATGAGGGAGCATTGGGTGAGGAAACCCTGGCAGGAACTGGGATCACCAGCAAAGGGCTTGAGAGGTGGTAATCGGGGCTCTGCAACTGAAGTAGGCCTGTTGCCACCTGGTGAAGCAGCAGGAGGTGAAGCGCCCGGGAGCCGTTCAAAGAGCTGGCGGATGGAACCCATCACATCGGCCAGGAGTTGAGAGAGTTTGTCATTAGCTCCTCCTGATGGCTGAGAACAGCTTCATGACGCTGGAAAGATGACTCGCGTTGGGCAATCACTGCCAACAGGTCCTTTGAGGTGAGTGTTTCTGGGTCCATAGCTGACTCGGTTTTTCTGTCATAAGCCGGGCTTGAACTTGGGTCTTCGGTGTAGCAGTTGAGAGATCTGGGGAAAACAAGGCGCAGGTGACTTGGATAACACTAACAAGGCCACACAAGGAATAACTAAGGCAGAGGAAAAAACAGGGGACCTCTAGAGGCACAGAGACAAACTACAGGAGGTAGGATGCTGACATTAGGGCCTTTCGCACCGCTTTAGTTCCAGAACTAAATGTACAGTACTAAAGTACTGGGACGATTTTGTGCGAACTGTTTCCCAGTACCATTTAAAGGGTTGCATTCGCACCGAGAGTTTGTACTAAGAAGTGACGTAAGCCGGTCGACAGCGTCGTCATTTGTGCCTGCTCCGGAGTAGGAGCTAATTTGGTTCTCAAAAAAGGCAGTCCGGTACTAAAATCGCACCCAGTTCCGGTGGTGCGAAAACGCCAAAAAGTGGGTAGTTCCGCAATTAGTTCTGGTACTATGAAAAGGTTCCCGCGGTGCGAAAGGCCCTATTAATACAGACTTTAAGACCTGAAGTGGGTCAGAAAAGGTAAAAAGAGTTGAAAGAAAATATGATGCGTGTCAGATCCACGTCACGTTCAGCAGCAGCAGCTCTTAAAGAAATAACAGCCAAAACAACCTAATAACCAGCTGCTGTGATGTCTATTAATCAAACGACAAAGAAAAAAAGGAAAAAATAACTTTTATAGCTTTATCTCATCTATCTATCTCATTCATCTATATTTAATTTAGAATTTAGTGTTTGATCATTTCATTTTCAATTTCTGTATATTTCTGTTGAAGGGCACAGGTAAATATGACATTTATTATAATGAGTTTATGTAAAGATTGTTTTAAGTTCACTTAAATTAGAAGTCATTTTTTAAAGTCTAATAAATGTTAAAATTGATAGCTCTCAATTATACTGTAATGTTGAATGGCTATAGTCAATGTTTCAATATTGGGGGGGGCTTGCCAGTTTTATAGAGAAATCAGTATTGGTATCATTTACTGGCCTTCAGTCATAAAAAAGATACCATTTAAACAAATATAAATAAATATACTGTCTTTATGTTGTTTGTACATTCATTTGAAGATTGAATGTGAAATTATTGCAAAATAAAAGTATATTTAAAAACTTTAATGTTAGGTGGGATTAATTGGGATTAAGCACGATTAATTTCAGAAAAATGTGCGATTAATTAATTAATTGTTTTAATCGATTGACAGCACTAATATACAGTGTATATATATATATACAGTGGGTACGGAAAGTATTCAGACTCCCTTCAATTTTTCACTCTTTCTTATATTGCAGCCTGTATATATATATATATATATATATCAGCGGCTGTGATTAGGCCAGAGTGGTAGAGGCCGGATATAGAGTGCTGATATAGAGCCGGTATCGCTCTCGTACGCGAGTGATATTGCTCATATATATATATATATATATATATATATATATATATACTGTATATATACTCCATTCTGCAAATGATCAACCAAACAACGCAAATAACGCACAAAAACAAATAAAAATAACAAAAAATGAATGAATGAATGAATGAAAATCACAAGTAAGTTATCAAAACACCTAATTACATACTAAACCCTTAAGCTAAGGATAACATCCATCAAGAAACTTTGGATCTATGATTTTGAAAACCACGAAGTCCATCTTCATCCCCTGATCCTAAAAGCAATGTTGTAAGGTGCTAGAGAGAATGGTAGAGAGCAAAGGAAAGTAGATAGCATAGGAATCAAATATTATTTGACCGCATCAAAAGTAGGCATCTGTCAATCAACCCCTCTGATATGTTTAATATTCAAGTTTTGAGGTTGTAAAAATAAAACCCACCACATCAGTGGCTGATTAGATTTGTTTTGAGACTTTATTTCAAACATGTCAAATAAATACAATAAAAACTAATAAACAAAACAAAAACAATACAACACAATACAAAACATTTTGAACTTATACATGTCCGAAAAGGAGTAGGAAGAAGCATAAACTTATTTAATCCTACCCCTTCTCCACTCCGCATTGATAATAATAATCAATAACAATAATCATCAAATTAACTTCATGATTCTGTCATCTCAATCTTGTCTTAAAGGGGTCATATGATTAGATTTCAAGTTTTCCTTTCTCTTTGGAGTGTTACAAGCTGTTCGTGAATAGATAAGATCCCTGAAGTTGCAAAGACTAAAGTCTCAAAACCAAAGAGATATTCTTTATCAAAGTTAAGACTCTGCCACACCCCCCTAAAACGGCTCGTTCTAACACGCCCCCACATATCTAGGTCACTGTGGGAATATTTGCATAATGCGCCCAAATGTGCATGCAAAGAAAGAAGGCGTGGAATCAGAGCAGACTGCACTTGTCGGAAGGAGGGACTTTGTAGAAAACGAAGCGTTTGAGAGAGGCGGGGCATAGAGGACCTACAATAATGTACAGTAATTGAAAAATAATGTGTTTTTTTAACATTAAAGCATGTCAACATATTCTGTTAAACCAAATACACAAAATAATGATCTTTTAAAAAGCATCATATGACCCCTTTAATAAACTACACTTTCCTACAAATATTTATATATACAAACAAAAACTAAATAAAAACAATGACTAAATAATCTGTATGAACACCTAATCAATTCCGTTCTTCCTCCATATACATTCTGAAAACCATACGTTTATACTGCTTTTTGAACTGAGTCACACTTGGGCATTGCTTGTGCACTAGACTTAGTCTGTTCCACAATTTCACTCCACATACAGAAATACAAAACTTCTTAATGTTGTATGAACAAAAAGATGCTTAAAATTACACTCTCTCTTAAAATTATATCTATCCTCTCCATTAAGAAACAATTTTTTTAATATTACCAGGGAGTAAACTATTTTTTGCTTTATACATTATCTGTGCTGTTTGAAAATGAACCAAATCAATACATTTTAATATCTTTGATTTTAAAAATAATGAATTTGTGTGATCTCTATAACCAGTTTTGTGAATTATTCCTATTGCTCGTTTTACAACATAGATAATGATGATAATCTGCATTTATAAATCTTGCCCCAAACCTGAGCAATAATTTAAATATGGTAATATTAATGCACTATAAAGCATGTAGAGTGATTTGTGGCCCAGAACATGCTTTGCCTTATTCAGTACTGAGATACTTCTAGAAAGTTTATTATGTACATGGTTTATGTGAGATTTACAACTTAATTTATCGTCTATTATCACCCCGATACATTTATTTTCATTTACCCTTTCTATGTCCACACAATCTATCTGTATCTGAACTTGTGTACTCTTTTTACTATTTCCAAATAACATACATTTAGTTTTATTAACGTTTAATGATAATTTATTTCTATCAAACCACTTTTTTAATTTACTAATTTCTAAAGTAATAGTCTCTAATAATTATTTTAAATCCGCCCCCCCATAGGGAAAATGTTCTTCTAGAAAAAGAAAGTTGCTACTTATGAAGTTCTCTAAAACAGCTAAAACCTTAGCAGGTAAGAAGCAGACTCAAAGACATGAACTGGGACAACAACAAAGAATGGTGGCAGAAAGAAAAAAAATGATGTATAAGAATGGTGAGGGTTGGGGAGGTACGAAAGGTATATAAAATATCACAGGTAATACCTTTAAATATGACTAACTGTATCTATTTGTGCAAGATGTGGGAAAAATATAATGATAATAATATTTGAAGGAACTGATTGTTTGATCATTTTGAGATTCACAGTCCAGACTCTCATGACTGTGTCAAGGTCAGCATACATAGGTTTTTATGCCAAGGCAAAGTTAGTTAATTTGGGTTGCACTGTCATTTGGTGCAACTCACCAAAAATAGGATATTTATGAATTAATTAATCATGACACCTTGAAAACTAATTTGAAACTAGTTGTGGCTATGATATGTAGTCTCACATGTAGCCATTGGGTGTAATGAAAATTTGTTATTCCTTCTTCTTTGACAGTTACACCACATGACTTTTTCAGAATGATTTATTGGAAGAATGCAAAAGTACATTTCTGAAAAAGACCATTATTATGAATGTGAATACAGGAACTGCTGATTTATCTGGAGTTTTCTCGATCACGAGCTAACAGTTCTGTACATTTTTTCACACCAGTCTAATAACTGTCTATAGTGGCATCAACTTTTTCAGTTCAACCCAGAACTTAAAATAACATTTAACAACAAAGAAAACTGAGGTTGTTTGGTTGGTTGGATGAAAGGTGTGTCTGTCTGCTGTCAAAAATTACCCAAGACAAACAGGTAGACAGGTCTTGTTTAAATAAATCATAAAAAATAAGTGCATTTCACATGTTTTTTATCTTTGAAAAGCTTGTGACATACCAACATAAAAGATCAGGTACACACAGCTCCTCAAGCCATTAGAGAGTTTTCCCAGAAGACCTCTAAACTCCCATCTGCCCTGCTGGATGCGAATCCTTATGAATGCAGGCAGCTTGCCCACTGCTTTTATTCTACCAACATGATGGCCATTCTCAGTCTGCTTCTGTCATTTGATGCCACAGCACTGTCAGCCCATCAGCGGTGACTCAGTCGGTGGTCCAGTGTGCGGATGAGAACACAGAGTTGCAGTAACAACCTCCAGAGTCATCCAACATGCAGCGTTCTGGCCTGTCACCTCGGCTTTTAACACAATAAATCAGACCGCTGCCGTCACTGACTCCCTGAAGATCAGCCGAATGCTCCTCATCCCTGCGCTGCTCTTCATGTCAGAGAATTCCTTAGAGAACATCAGAATACGCTGTCATTTTTCATCTGCTGTCACACTCACAGAACTGAATGACCCTGTGAAATCAGAACAGAAGTGTTGTGGTTTCTAGCTCTATTCAGCAAAAAAACATCAAAACATTGATGCCTCATCGTGTTTGCATAACTTTGGTTGTGTAACTTTTATCCAAAAAGTGTTCTATGGAACGAGAATGTAAAAACCATCTCCTTCGTAAAAACCTGCCATTGATGTCAATGCATTCAGCTCCTCAGAAAGCAGTCCTGTTTGAATGGAAGTCTATACAGAAGATGCCTTGGTGCAATTAATGGAAATAATGTCATATAAATGCATGGGTTTAAACATATTTGCCATGATAAATGTGTTTTGCCGGAAACTATTGCTACTAAAAACATGTCTTTTCATTAGAACTTTAAAGCAGTCAGGCTGTGTTCTTATGGACAGCCTTATTTGTAAGGGTGCATTTTTAATATTATATGAAACATGTAGAACTGTCTGAGGTTTATAACAACCCAAATCTTGTGAAAATCATGTGGACGTACTGTTTTTGCCTATTGCGGACTGCATCTGTCAATTTACTTTCATGTGTTTATGGGCAGATTTTGACCTTTCTGAAATGGCAAAGGCACCAACATTGGAGTAATCAACAACAATTGCTTATGCAGTTTTTACATATTAAAATCTCTGACAGCTTTTACCGACTAGTAATTGCAAGTAGCAATTCCCGTTTTTATTATAAAAAAAAAAAACTGGTGAGTTCAACTCAATCAGAGACCATGGAAACAAACAAGCAAAGGGAACACAAGCAAACAAGAACAGAACCAAAACATTTTTTTCCCACAAAATGCCATTTCTTTCTTTTATTACATTTACATTATATTTACATTTAGTCATTTAGCAGACACTTTTATCCAAAGCAACTTATAATATTTATAATATATGTACCTTTTAAAGGTACACTACTGGCTAGAAGTGAGCAGAGACCTACTCCAAATTACATTTTTTTTTTAATTCTACTCAAGAGAAATCTTAATGCTATACCATGCAGTGGAATTCTAGAGAATTTTGTGCTTCCAGCTTTGTGGCAACAATTTGAGGCTTTGTGTATTCCATGCACAGCACAAGGTTCATACGTACAGCATAGAAATCATTCACTGATCCTGCACTCCTCAGTGAAAAAGCATGTAGAACTTCTTAAATGTTTCTGTCAGGCACACCGTATATGAAAGCCCTAAATGGTTTCATATGGAACCAAGGAGATGTTGATATGCCAGCAAATGAAGGAGTGGTTTCTCATCATTTATGTAAAAAGGTGAGTTGATAAAGTCTAGTTTATTCACTTTATATGCTTTAGACATGTAAAACGTCCACGTTTCACATAATTATTGGGTGCTTTAGTAATATACTTTTATGTGACGTCACTGCATGATTACGTAAACAAACTGGTAAATCATTTATTTGAACCAGTTCATTGAAGTTCACAGAAAAGATTATATAGATCGCTATATAGAACCCTAAATAAATAGAACAGAAATGAACTTTTTTTTAGAATGTGTTGTAGAAGAACTTGACTTGTCTGAGTTTAGTTTATTTTATAAAGCACATCTCTGATACAACTGATACAAATTTTCCAGACCTGAGCCACACTGAACTTGTAGGGCTCATGCGATTTGAAAAGCCAAATGCTAGCCAGTGCCTGACCTCACTGATGCTCTTCAAAACTCGAAATCCTTCGCAGAAAAGTGGAAGCTGTTGCTAACAAACTCAATTTCAATACCAATGTTTTTAAAATTCAAAAGGTGTGTGTGTGTGTGTGTGTTTGGGTATCCACATACTTTTCCATCTAGAGTTTTAGAGACCATGCAGCTAACTGTCTATAAGAGTGTTTGACTGGAGAAAAATAAAGTGTCACTTTTCAAAAGGTCTTTGGGATTAAGGTCAGTTAGAGGCTGATCTAGCTAGAGTCTGACTTCAGCTTGTTCTTGCAGTCATACCAAACACCGCGACTATCAAAGTCATCTTATGATTAGAATAACGATGAAGCAACACTTCCATTTAATCTCCATCTAAATGTCAGGCAGTCATATCCTATGCACATACATTTCCATGAACATGTTGCCAAGGTAACTGTACTTGTAAAGTGTCTCATATGATTTCCATACAGAGCCTCTTGGAAAATTGCTGCCATCATTTTGCATCAAATCAATTTTGTATATAAGCATTGACAGGCATGAAACAACCTAAACGATCATCCAAATTAAAGCCTTAAAAATAACTCTACTTGTATCACATGGACAATGTAACTTTGATGTGCAAAAGCTTTCATCATTGGTTAGGCTGGGAACTGAATTTGTACTGGATCAGAGATGAATGTCCTCCAAAGCTACTGTGTATGACTAACAAGGCCTATTCTGTAAGGCAATCTGAACAAGTATGAGATTTGATGACATTTGTGTAAGAATAAACAATGAAGGCCTACTCATTAACAAAATCACTGTGGCCTTTTATTGCTCAGATGTTGCTCTTTCACTGCTCAGAGGACTTCTCGGTTATTTTTAATTTCTAATTATCAGCTTTGGCTCAAGTATCTCCTTAAATGCATTTAGGTGAAAACATGAATATCTCATGAAGTGTCTAGGAAAAACAATATATTAAATCTCAATTGTGATTTGTCTTCGAGCCATTTACAAATATTATATGAATATATGCTATTACTAAACCTAAATGAAATCTTTGACGTACATTTCTCAGAAATGTTCAAGCCAAATGTTTCTGTATTTTTTTCTAGTTTAGATCGGGCCTTGAAATGCTCACTGTGAGTTTGTAAGAGTTTGCAGTCAAGGTTATATCAATATTCCCTTCACACTGCTGTGGCATGCTTAATGACAACTTTGATATTTTAAGGCCTGCTCCTATGATAGAATAGACTTGGTCGCTGGCCAATATAAAGTTTGTAAAAGCACTGTCTGACCTACAGCTCTGCATTAACCTTTTTACATACTGTTATGTTCTATAGCACTAAACAGAGTGAGTTTAAAACGATAAAACTGACAAGCAGTCAGAGCCGCAGTTAAGTTCGGGGTGTTCTGAGTTCAGATCCTTTCCAAGGCCGTAACCATGTCTTTAAAATTGGAGGGACTTTTATTTGTTTATACGTTATACTCAATCCACAGCACAAGCTTAGCTTGTAATGTCAAGTTAGCTATGAAACAACAACAAAAATATGCTATACTGCAACATTTCATAATTTCAACAAAAATACCAAAAAGTTCAAAGAAAAAGTTTAAGCTCAGCAAAACATGTTCATAATTGTTCAATATTTAGCCAATATAACAGATACTATATAATGAGTATGGGCGCTGCTGCTGTTGTTCCACATTTTAGCAAGACAGCACTGATATCCAGACTAATAGCACGATTGAGAATATTGAGTAATAGATATATTTATTACGGGATGGGTTTCAGGAGCAGAAAGTTGTAGAGGCAGGATCAACAGTAATTGCAAGCAGTACAAGACAAGTAACACAGGATAATGGCAATAAAGCTATATGTAGCAAGCCAACAATATATAAATGAGAAAAGACAATGAACTCACCGACAGATTTCTGGAGATCATTCTTAGAGTTGTCTGGGATTCTTCCTAGCGAAATAGTGCAGTGGTTCTCAATTCCAGTCCTTGCGACCCCCCGCTCTGCATATTTTGCATGTCTCTCTTAATTAAATTAATTACATTTATATAGTGCTTTTCTAGGCACCTGGATAATGCGACGGCAGCCATAGTGTGCCAGAACACCCACCACATACCAGCTTACTGGTGGAGAGGAGACAGAGTGATGAAGCCAATCAGTAGATATGAGGATGATTAGGGGGCCATGATGGTTAGAGGCCATTTTGGCCAGGATGCCGATGTCACACCTCTACGCTTTTCGAAAGACATCCTTGGATTTTTAATGACCACAGAGAGTCAGGACCTTGGTTTAGCGTCTCATCCCGAAGGATGGTGCTTTTTGACAGTATAGTGTCCCCATCAATATACTGGGGTGCTAAGACACACACAGACCACATGGTGAGCACCCACTGCTGGCCTCACTAACACCTCTTCCAGCAGCAACCTAGTTTTCCCAGGAGGTCTCCCATCCAGGTACTGACCAGGCTCAACCCTGCTTAGCTTCAGTGGGTGACCAGTCTTGGGCTACAGGGTGATATGGCTCTTATTTAACACACCTGATTCAGATAACAAGCTCGTTAGAAGAGAGCTCCATGCATGAACTGTGTTCTGATTAATATGGTCCCTACAGAGTGTTCATTGCTCCCGACTCCCTGAGCACGAGAAATCCTGTTGAAGTTTACTTCACTTCGGAACATTCATTCATCGCTTTGTGCTACGCCACGGCCTGCAGCATCTTCACACACAGATGAAACACAGACGAAGTGTGAGAGAACTTTACATCTCACACACTTTAATGCACTTTGAATGGAACATATACGCTCCCTTTAAACTGGAATCATGGCGGAATATCCCATTAAGTCCACTTCACAGGGCACTTACCCCAGAATAGAACAAACATCTGAAGCGAATGTGCAGAGCCAGAGGTTGCGAGAAATGGAATTGAGAACCACTGTAATAGTGTGTAATGTATCATCCTTAGTCACTGATCTGTTGTGTAGTGTGCAAAAAACGGCAACTTCATGACACCCAAAACAGTCATGCAGAACTGGCTCATAAAGCCACAGTCACACTAGACTTCGAGCATACAAAATTTCTTTGGACACTGCAATGGTCATAATATGACGTCACACTCTGCATTGTCTTTTTATAAACTTAAATTCATCACATAAATAAAAATAATAATAAATCCAAAATGTAAAAACATAATCTACTCCACCTTCCTGCAGCGCTGCAGTTTTAAATTTGTTCCTTTAATTCAGCTAAAAGATCATACCGTGACATATAGAGCTTCTATTGGTCACACATCTTCATCTTGATGCACATTCGCAGGTCAGAGTTCACCTAGTCTCACCTAGGAGTTTTGAAGTCGTCATCGGATTGGTTAAATTATACAGGATTTCTGGGAGACGTTTGTGTTGTGTTCTTTAACGTTTCCAAACCCCCTAATTGAAAAAAAGCTGCCATGTTTACATATGTGACAATGAGCACATAGAATCTTTAAAATATGTCCAAGACTTTCACACACCATTCTGTTATTGTGGTGACATTTCCACGGCCATAAACATGACGCGGCACAAAACGAAATGTGATTGGTTGCTTTGCCTGTCAGTCATATGGCCTCTTGGGCGGGTCTTGGCCATTCAAAGCGGCCAAGGTTCCCAGACCTTCTGCCGTCAGTCTGAATGGCTGGCTATGCCAGACTAGAGTTCACCAAACTTGAACTTTGAGATGCAGCAAAATGTGAAACTTTTTGCATGAGCTTGTGTTTCCACTCTCCCACATTCACATGTGTATCAATGGAAGTGGAATGGAACAAAAAATGTAGTGTGACTCTCTCTTAGGAATCATTAGTTTGGGAATCAGAAAATGCTTGTAAGTATGACTCAGTTGAACCAGGAGTGGGATCCATGTGCATCTTTAATATCAGTAGCAAAGAAAGTAAACAAACAGGCAGAGGTTGATTACCAGCAGTATAGCTGAGACAAGACAAGCACAGGTTCAGGGCAGGCAGAGTTACAGTGTTTCCTAACAGTGTTAGGAAATGGGGTGTATAAATAATCCAGGGGAAATGGGAAACAGGTGCAGGTGAAATCAGTTCCAGGTATGGGGTTATGGGTAATGTAGTCCAGAATGGGGAGACTAATACAAAGGTGCCCTCAGGTGTTGAAAGGAAGGAGTCTCAGATGTGATGTTCATAACAGAAACAGGAGTAACTTGACATAAAATTTTAAAGGGACCATGTACCTCGGGTTGAGTTTCCTGCAAGGCAGGCAGAGATCTCTGGTGGAAAGCCATACCCACTGGCCTGGTGCATATTCGGGCCCCAACCGACAATGATGGTCAGCCCGTTCCTTTTGTCTCCTGACTGCCTGATGGAGGTGAACATGAGCCTGGTCCCAGACTGCCTTGCTTTGCCGGAGCCAGTCATCAACGATTGGTAGCTCTGTAAGGGCACCTGAACAGGGGAAAAGAGGGGGTTACTCCACAGTGGAGTACAGTGGCAGTACATCCTGAGA
The DNA here is from genome assembly GCF_001515605.1 of Sinocyclocheilus anshuiensis. Lineage (NCBI taxonomy): Eukaryota > Metazoa > Chordata > Actinopteri > Cypriniformes > Cyprinidae > Sinocyclocheilus > Sinocyclocheilus anshuiensis. Next base: position 273,508 of record NW_015558601.1, on the reverse strand, counting down.
AAGCGTGTGAGTTCATGGTTTGAGCTCTCTGTCTGTCCGTATGACTGTGAATTATACCCAAAGGTGAGGCTGACATTGACACTAAGTTGGAGAAAGTAAGCAGTCCAGACTCAGGATGAGAACTGGGGGCCTTGGTCAAAAATAATGTCCTCAAGTAGCCCATAGTAAATAAAATACATAATTGAGAAGGTGTTCAGCTGTATCAAAGGTGGTAGGGGGCTTAGGCAGAGGGATGAGACAACAGGCTTTGGAGAAGCGATCAATCACAGTTAAAGGAGTAGTTCACTTGCAGAACAAAAATGTACAGATAATGTACTCACCCCCTTGTCATCGAAGATGTTCATGTCTTTCTTTCTTCAGTCGTAAAGAAATTATGTATTTTGAGGATAACATTTCGGGATTTCTCTCCATATAATGGAATTCTATCGTTCCCCGAGTTTGAACTTCGAAAATGCAGTTTAAATGCAGCTTCAAAGGGCTCTAAACGATCCCAGCAGAGGAAGAAGTGTCTTATCTAGCGAAACGATAGGTTATTTTATTTAAAAAATTACAATTTACATTTACATTTAGTCATTTAGCAGACGCTTTTATCCAAAGCGACTTACAAACGAGGACAATGGAAGCAGTCAAAATCAACAAGAGAGCAATGATATGCAAGTGCTATAAAAGCCTCAGTTAGCTTAACGCAGTACATGTAGCAAGGGTTTGTGTTTTTGATGTGTTTTTAGCCGATTCTTGAAGAAGGACTCAGCTGCTCGGATTGAGTTGGGCAGGTCATTCCACCGGGAGGGAACATTTAATTTAAAAGTCTGAAAGTGATTTTGTGCCTCTTTGGGATGACACAATAAAGCAATGTTCACTTGCAGAACGCAAGCTTCTAGAGGGCACATAAGTCTGAAGTAATGAATTTAGGTAAAGGGGCGCAGAGCCAGTGGTGGTTTTGTAGGCAAACATTCATCCCTTGAATTTTATGCGAGCAGCTACTGGTAGCCAGTGCAAACTGATAAACAGAGGTGTGACGTGCATTCTTTTTCGATTTTATTTATTTTTTTACAATTTATATACTTTTTAACCTCAAACGCTCGTCTTGTCTAGCTCTGCGTGAACTGTGTATTTCGGTTCATGACAGTTACGGTATGTCGAAAAACTCCCATCTCATTTTCTCCTCCAGCTTCAAAATCGTCCTACATTGCGGTTTTACCTTCTTTTTTTTTTTGTAAAGGGCATTTGATCTTCTTTGCATGTTGACTTTGTAAACACTGGGTTGGTACTTCTGCAGTGATGTAGGACAATTTTGAAGTGGGAGGAGAAAATGAGATGGGAGTTTTTAACATAACCTAGCTGTATCTAGAACCAGAATACACAGAGTTCACACAGAGCTAGACAAGACGAGCGTTTGAGGTTAAGAAGTATATAAATAATATTTTTTTTTAGAAAATAACCGATCATTTCGCTAGATATTATCTGTAAATTTTTGTTCTGGAAGTGAACTACTCCTTTAATATGGTTGTGTTACCTTGGGAAACTGGGAGATTGGTGACAATGGCAATATGGACCAGGTACATTAAGGAATAGGAAGAGGTTGAAGAAGACCAGCAGGAAGTGGTCTGGAGCATTTGGATATGGCACAAATGGAGCAATTGTTAATATTTTTGTTGTGTCTGCCTGCATAGAGTGCCACCAAAAACGATTCCGAGTAGTTAAAGTATGGCGGTAATACTTGGGTTTGCCAGAGCTATGGACACATTGGACTACCTTCACATAGAATTTATCTGGTGGACAATATGGGGGTGTAGGGTCCTCGGTCTGGGCTTGAGCTATTTCTGTCATTATGTCCCACTGGACAGGGACAAGAATTAGAGGGTGAAATAATGGGTTCCTCGGTCTGGTTATGGAGGCTGTGATCATACTGCTGTGACAGGGTGTCTGCTTTGATATTCTTAGTGCTGGGATGATATGTCACAGTTAAATTAAAGTGAGTGAAGAACAGCACCCATCTAGCTTGCCTTGGGTTTAGTCATTTAGCTGTATATAGAGACTCAAGGTTTCGATGGTCTGTTAAGACAAGAATTGGGTGTTTGGCTCCCTCAAGCCAGTGCTTCCACTCTTCAAAAGCTGCCTTCATTGCCAGAAGTTCATGATTGATCACAATTTTGTCCTGCAGAGGAAAGTTTCCAGGAGTAGAAGGCACATAGAAAGACCATGGGTGGAGTACTACGGCATTGAGAGAGGATAGCAGTGTTTGATGTGCCAATCTCTACTATAAAGGGCCTGTCAGGATTTGGGTGGTGCAGTATGGGTGCTGAAGTGAAACGAGATTTCAAATCTTCAAATGACTGCAGAGCAGTTGATGTTCAGGAGAGTTGGGCGCCCCTTCACTTGAGCATGGAGGAAAGTGGTGTGGCAATGGTGCTGAAACCTCTGATGAATCATCTATAAAAGTTGGCAAACCCCAGGAACATTGTAGTTCCTTTACCATGGTTGCCAAGGCAAGTTGAGAACTGCCCGCACCTTGCTGTAATCCATGGCCATACCTTCAGGGCTGATGACATAGCCTAGAAAGGACACAGAGGTTTGGTGAAAATCACGTTTCTCGGCCTTAGCATACAGTTGATGTAAGATTAGCCATTGAATGACTGCCTTGTCATGGTCAACATGTTCTTCTAATTTTGCAGTTCAAAGTTGTTCCAGGACTGCCAGGACCAGTGGAAGTGGATATCAATACTTGACTGTTATTTTGCTGAGACCACAATAGTCGATGCAAGGGCAGAGGCCACCGTCCTTCTTGCTCACAAAGAAAAACCCAGCTGATGCAGGTGATGTGGATGGACGAATAAAACCTTTGGAGAGTTCTTCTTCGATCTATGCCCTCATGGCCTCAGCTTCGGGTTGAAATAGAAAGAAAATCCTGCCATGTGGGGGTGTCGTGCCGGGCAGAAGTTTAATGGCACAGTCATATGATCGTGAGGTGGAATCTGTGTAACTTTGTCTGTCTTACTAAAGGCTTCAATGAGGTCAGAATATTCTGAGGTTTAGGTTGGGTACAGTAGCAGGTTTTAACTGAACAGTGGTACTTCGGAGGGTGACAGGAGTAACTGGTTTTAAGCATCTGGAGAAACAAGTGTCCCTATATGCTTCTCTCACCAGGAAACTTATGGCTTGTGTCTTTGAAGCCAGGGCAGACCATTTACCGGTTATGTGGTAAATTAATGAGGTACAGGCATTTAGTTTCTGTATGTAGAGCCCCAACTTGGAGAGAGATGCCGTCTGTGATGAATCTGACATGGCCGGCGCCAAGGGGGCATCCATCTAATGTTTCCACTGCCCAGGGAGATTTATAAGGAATTTGTGGTATCTCAAATAACTTGGCTAGATCTTCATCTATGAAATTGCTTGCTGCTCCAGAATCAAGCATGACCTTAGTGTCGATCATCATAGTAGAAAACATAATTGTTACAGGGATTTCTAAACATGAGGATGGATGAACAGGAGTAATTCAGGCACTCACCATCGGAAGATTACGTTGTGGGGGTCGTCGAACAGTACAGGAAGCTCGTAGATGCTCCGCTTGGCCACAGTACAAACACACGTTATCTAATGTGATGCTCTTTCTCATCTGAAGTGAGAAGGGCATGACCGATTTTCATGGGTTCTGTGTCCTCTGTACTTAGCGTAGTTTGAGGTGTCATGATGGTGAATCTATTAGGTCTCCGGGCACGGACGAGATTATCGATTCGAATGGACAAATCAATGAACTGGTCCAGTGTCTTAGCATGGGTTAGCGGTCATAGTGCTAGGAGATACTGCATTCATTACCGGATTAGGCTGGAAAGAAGGCAGGCTTGGCAGAAGAATTTTCAGATTCTGTAGCATCTTCACAAGCTCCTCAGTTAATGACAATAGATGTTAAAGTCTTACATAAGGACGACTCAGTTGAACCAGGAGTGGGATCCATGTGCAGCTTTAATATCAGTAGCAGAGTAAACAAACAGGCAGGGGTCAATTACTGGCAGTATACAGCAGCATGGGTGAGACTCAAGGCTCATGGTGAGAAACAGGCACAGGTTTGGAGCAGGCAGCAGACTAAAGAGGGCAAGGTCAAAGGCAGGCAGCAAAAATCATAAACGGTGACAAAGAGTCCAAGGGTCAAAACACAGTCAGGGAAAATAATCAGGAAGAACGCTCAGAAATGTCTGCCATGGAAAAACATGACTTTGCAGAATGTTAGTAAAAGGGGGTATAAATAGTCTGGGGGAAATGGGAAAAAGGTGCAGGTGAAATCAGTTCCAGGTACAGGGTAATGGGTAATAGTCTAATGTAGCTCCTTCCTCTCACCACCTGAGGGCACCTTCGCCAGTCTCTAAATTAGTCTCCACTCAGAGGTGATGTTCTTAAAGTTTTATCAGGGCCCGTATTTATCAAGCTTCTCAAAGTGCCATTTTAGTCTTAAGTGCTGAGAATTCATTAAATTTACTCCTACTTTCAAACTTAAGTATAAAAGCAAGTTATCAAATTTCTTAAAGCTAAGAATCACTCTTACTCTCCCAGTTATTTAAGACAGCTCGAGAGGTCTCTCAAGTGGTTAGGAGTTGCCAGTAGGGGCTTGGGATGGCACTGAAAAGACAGAGACATGCGCAAATCTTTCAGGAGAGGAAGAATGTTCTTGAAATGTTTGACGCCGACCAGTTAATTAAACGTATCAAAACTTCTCCTCTCCAGCCATCCTACAACATGCCCTCTAGATCCAATCCCCTCGCACCTCCTCCAAGCAATCTCTCCTACACTTTTACCACCACTCACACATATCATCAACACATCTCTCCTCACAGGCACCTTCCCCACTGCATTCAAGCAGGCTCGGGTAACCCCACTGCTCAAAAAACCTACATTAAACATTTCACTTACAGATAGCTACAGACCTGTCTCTCTCCTTCCACTCATTGTGAAAACCCTCGAAAGAGTTGTTTTCAACCAGATATCATTGTTTATTTGAATGCTGAACCCCTGACAATTTTCAAGCGACAGCTGAAAACTCATCTCTTTCGAAGCTACTTGACTTCATCATCATCATTATAAAAAAATAAAATAAATAAATACAAATAAAAAATTCTCTCTCTTTAATTATTCCTTCTCTTTCTAGCTTGTACTTATTTGAACAATGTCTAGAAACTTGGTATTACAAGCACTTCCTGTATCTGTTTGCCTCTTTAAGAAGAATCGCTTTATGTATCCCCCAATTGTAAGTCGCTTTGGATAAAAGCGTCTGCAAAATGACTAAATGTAAATGTAAATGTAAATGTAAATGTAAATGTATCGTTTGGACAGAGTGGGCATCATATTTGTCAGTGATTTGGTGAGGGACGTCATATCACCAGTAACTTTACACAGCAATGCATTTTCAGCGGAATTGAAGGTTGTGATGACGCTTTGTTTCCTTGCCACAGGAAAAAAAAGCAGCAATGTAATGCTGATGATTTGGGGCCATCACAACCATCAATAAGCCCAATTGTCATGGAAACAATTATGGCACTTACAGCTCCACACATTGTCATGCATTTCATTGATTTCCCAACAACACCCCGCATAATCCAGGAGAAGCAAACACAATTTATGCAAATAGCCGGCTTCCCAGGAGTAGTAGGTGCAATTGATGGCACTCATATAAAGATAATTGCTCCCAGTGTAAACAAAAACATTTATGTGAACAGGAAGAGGTACCACAGCATCAACACACAAGTAGTGTTCGATGCAAACTACAATATTTTGGATGTGGTACCCAAATGGCCTGGTTCTACACATGACGCGCGGATATTGAATGAAAGTGGCCTGAAGTAGCTGTTTGAAAGGCACTTTCTGCCAATATTTGCAAGAGGCGCAACATCCCACCCCCACCAGAGGATGATGACGATGGAGAAGCTGGAGATGCCAGTCCCCCGAGCAACGTCAATCCATGTGATGGGGCAGCCTTCAGACAACACTTTGCCAACCTCCACTTTGGGTAAACAATTATTAATAAGTTTTAATACACACAATAGTTTTTGTTTTAGGACATTTTATTTCTCACTCTTGTTTTTTTCTTTTCAGTGCTATAGTATAGTATTCCTGTTGTAGTGTCAATACTTTAATTTGAAGTTTTAGTTTTTCTCTCTGCAGTGCTTGCAGGTCGTCTGGGAGCGGGTCCTCTGCCGGGCTGTCATCCACTGCTGGGCTGTAATTCACCACTGGGCATACCTGACTTGACGTGCTTGAGAGGACATCCAAAGCAGGGGAGGTATACGGAGAGCCCGTGTTCAGGCTGGCCGGCTCAGACGAATCCCCTGCGTGTTCATTATAACTGAAAAATAAAACATTTCAAACGCTGAATATTGTTGTCATGGTTTTGAGTTAACCAAAAATTATTTGGGCCGCACCTTTGTGATAGAATTTCGAGTTTCATTTCTGCAGGATCCTGACTACCCTCCACTCCGGAGATGACAGCATTGTCCTCCCCAAGTATGTGCTGCACCACCTCACAAAGGGTGCTCAGTGGTTTGCCTGGGGGGCCTCCGCCTGAGTTTGAATATCAGTTATAATACAGACTAAAAGTAAACCAGGTAGAGCTAATGGCAAAGGGCATAGGCAAGCAAATGGGAAAGAAATTATGTATACCTGTGCGCAAAATGTTGGATTTGAAGGCAGCTATTTCAGTGCGGCTTTTGCTGAGAATGTTGTTCCATTTCTTCTGGCAGTCAGATGGTGACCGAATGCATGAGATCTGTGAAGTGTTTAAATGTCTGGAGATGTCCTCCCATGCCTTTTTCTTGTCAGCGCTGTTTAATGTTGGGCTGAACTTGCCTTTTATAACCTGTTTGCGCTGTTCTACTAATTCAGCAAGCAGTAGCGCTTCTTCTTCCCATTCAGAACAAAAACCAGTTCGGTTTTCTTTTGTAATCCATGGTAGTTGATTATATCATAAAATATAGGCTATATATAGGCAGGTCAGTTAATCACAGGCTGACGCTAGGACAATATGACAATTGAGCATATCGCCCCAACACTAACAGCACACCGGTTTAAAATTTTTAATTAAGACATGGTGGAAAACGTGTTTATCTTTCATTTCCAATGTGTATATCATAATGTATTCTCTTTCAAATTTTTCACTCTCAAATGTGTGTTACTCCTCTTAGAAATATCACCATTCAATGTGAATTTATCTGAGAATATTCTTAAATAAGGAAATCTATTCAGTGATTGGTCCATGCACATTTCGCCATCCAAAATCCCATTTGTGGCACAGCAAAGTGTCGTGAATCAACTATAAGACTGACACTTAAGATTTAGTCCCACACTTCACTTAAATTACGACTGAGATGCTTGATAACTAACTTGTCTTTTTCTGTACCTGGACAAAACGCTATATATCTCACCGATGGAAGCACGCAGAAACGTGGAAATGGTCTTGTTTGAAAGAAGAGATCCTAATCTAAAAGATAATATAGAGTATATAGATATTTGTGGCTGTTTGCGGCTGACTGAAGCAGTGCTACGAGTATAAATGTAAATTCGCTCAGAGGTGACCAAATTTTACATCGCGGTTCTATCGAAGATAATTCGATCTGTGATTGTCACACAATGAAATAATCTACATCGTCAAATTCCTGAGAATGAGAGCTTTCTTGTGATATATGACTTGACTTTTTTGTGAAAAATATATAAAATACACATTCTTCGTAAAAATTATTCGCAATGGTTAGGCGGAAATTCGTGTGTGGGACGAATAAATTTCTAAGCTTAATTTTACTGCTTTATGAATATAAAAACCAAAAGGAATGGTATTCTTTGTAAAGAAGACACTCCAAGCTTTCAAATGAACCCATATATGGGCTGATACCATATAAGGAAGGCTATGTAAATGAAGCATAAACATTTTTAACGTCATTTTGGACCCGTATCCGGGTCCGCAGAGTTTAACTGGTTTTAACAGCACACCGGTTTAAAATTTGTAATTAAGACATGGTGGAAAACGTGTTTATCTTTCATTTCCAATGTGTATATCATAATGTATTCTCTTTCAAATTTTTCACTCTCAAATGTGTGTTACTCCTCTTAGAAATATCACCATTCAATGTGAATTTATCTGAGAATATTCTTAAATAAGGAAATCTATTCAGTGATTGGTCCATGCACATTTCGCCATCCAAAATCCCATTTGTGGCACAGCAAAGTGTCGTGAATCAACTATAAGACTGACACTTAAGATTTAGTCCCACACTTCACTTAAATTACGACTGAGATGCTTGATAACTAACTTTTAAGAGCAGCTTTGAGCCAATAATTTTTTTACACTTAAGTCAATTCTTAGCAGCGTTCTTGAGAGTAATTCTCAGAGGCTTGATAAATACGGGCCCAGATTTCTACAAAGAAAGATACAGCTGTACCACTTCTCTCCGAAAACAGTCAAGCTCCTGGAGGTGTGTCGTGGGCAGAGCTAAAGAGTAACCCTGCTGTGGCCGGCCAGTGGGTGTGGCTAGGAGCCCCATCAGCCAGAACTCGTCACCTTTTCCTTCCTCTATAAAACTTTGTGTTACTGTGGATGTGTTGTTCCTTTGGTTCCCTTGGTTGTTTTTTGTTGGAGTTTCATTTTGTTTGGGTTTGGTTTAGTTTATTTAATTTCCTTTTTATATTATGTTACCTTTAATCAATAAATGTACTTTAAACCACACTGTGTTCTCTTCTTATTTGTCATGGCTTCGAGCCGGTCGTGACAATAGTGATTGTCTACAAGCTGTGATATAGACATTAATAATTCCCTTAATGCTGGGATCTTTGGGAAGCTGAACAAGGTCATTTTTCCCTCACAACCAACAACACACTTCTTTGGTGAAATTGTTGATTTTGTAGTCAATTAAAAAAAATGTAAAATCCTTCTGGAGCAAGTCCTGTGCAGCGCTGCTGACAACTTCCATAACCCGAATGAAGCACGTTGATGGGCGTGCTCTTGCTTTCGCTCTGGTTGATGTGTGCGCATGCTCTTCCAGGAAAAGTGGCCATAAAAGGAATTCTGCCCTTAATGACGTCATACAAACTTATACGAAACCTGAAGTGTATTTGACACATACTCCGCCATAAGTCTAACTAGTTTTTTTGAGACTTTGGTCATGTTTAGCATGAGAATCCAACTCTTTAGCAGTGTCAGAATAAGTCAGAATGCATGACATGGCATTAGACCTCCCCTTTAACAATACTGATCATATTCTGTTCTTCTGACTTACTAAAAAGAACTGACTCATTTGAGTGATTTGCTCATAAATCGGACTATACTGGTAATGCAGTTTTTCACAAGAACATTCCAATTTTGTGTCCAATGTACATTATAACTATAACAAAAGGCTTGGATATTAGACTATATATATGATAGTCTCATTTTCATAGCTTATTTTTTCTGCTGTGGTTTTATACAATAACAAATACTGTAGGACCTTACAGCCTTTCTGTTTTCAAAGAAGGAATATAAAACAAAGAATAGATCACGCTGGGCACATCGACTCACTTCTGGTCTTAATCCAAGTTTCTGTCTTTCCAAACAAACAGTAAAGTTTGCTACCTGACAGATATGGGGCAAGTATTTATGTCTTGTGATTTCATTTGACATGCATTTATTTTCATTTTCCTGGTAAAATATTTGAAAGGATTTAGGAGTATCAGCACAGCTTCATTTGAGACAGCCATTCTGGCACAAAGCGATAGTTTCCATTTGTATATTTTATGGGCATATGGGCAGATTTAATCTAGATAACCTTCTATCCCAGAGAGTACAACTTTCATCTCTAAAATCAAAGTAAGAACAACAGTAAATTTGTATATGAACTGCCACATCTTAAGTCAAATCTTCCGCTGTAGGTGATTTTTTAATAGCACATTTGAAATGTCCCTACTACCTAACAGACAGTGGCTTGGCAATATTAACTATCACGGTATCGTCAGCTAACCTGCATTATGATGCCATCATTGTCTTGCATTGGCAGCATGTGTGATTGGATCAAAACAACCTGCAGAACTGAGCACTAATGAACTACCATGAGCAATTTGGTGGGTTTTGAACTTCTCAGGGTCCTGATGTGTAACTGCAATATAGACTATTTCTCCTGGTATTTTAGACCTTAAAACTGACCTTATCTACAGTGTGCATGTGTCTTCCTTTTGTTATTCTATTCTAGTGTACTTCAAATATTAAAAGTATATTTTAAAATGTACTTGCAAATAATAGTAATGGAATAAAAGCCAATTAAGTATACTTAAAGAGAGACACTTTCATGATACATAACACACTTAAGTAGACTTTTAAAATGTGACTTTTAAAGTTTCACTTTAAAGTACATTTTACATCATTTTGTTATAATTATCTTTTGTACCGCTTTAAAGAAGTACACTTATTAATTAACATACTAAAGCACATGTAATGTACTCCTAATATTAATCAATGCCCGTATTTATGAAGCCTCTGAGAATTACTCTCAAGAACGCTGCTAAGAATTGACTTAAGTGTAAAAAAATTATTGGATCAAAGCTACGCTTAAAAGTTAGTTATCAAGCATCTCAGTCGTAATTTAAGTGAAGTGTGGGACTAAATCTTAAGTGTCAGTCTTATAGTTGATTCACGACACTTTGCTGTGCCACAAACGGGATTGTGAATGACAACATGCGCATGGACCAATCACTGAATAGATTTCCTTATTTAAGAATATTCTCAGATAAATTCACATTGAATGGTGACATTTCTAAGAGGAGTAACACACATTTGAGAGTGAAGAATTTTAAAGAGAATACATTATGATATACACATTGGAAATGAAAGATAAACACGTTTTCCACCATGTCTTAATTACAAATTTTAAACCGGTGTGCTGTTAACTGACCTGGCTATATATAGCCTATATTTTATGATATAATCAACTACCGCATGGACTGAATAGATTTCCTTATTTAAAGGGGTCCTATTATGCTCTTTTACAAAGTCTTGATTTTGTTTTGGGGGTGTACTAGAACAGACTCTCATACTAGGTTGTTCGAAAAACACATTATCACTGTGATTGGTTAGCTGGGCCAGTGTGTGCTGTGATTGGTTAGCTGGGCCAGTGTGTGTTGTGATTGGTTAGCTGGGCCGGTGTGTGCTGTGATTGGTTAGCTGGGCCGGTGTGTGTTGTGATTGGTTAGCTGGGCCACTGTGTGTTGTGATTGGCAGCACTCGGCGCCTGCTCGGGAAATGTCACGCCCCTTACCATAGCCACCTGCAAGCTTCAGTGTAAATATTGCGTCAAAATCAAATCAATTTGAGCATGATTTAAACCCGGATGATTGTAACCACTCTAAGTTCGTCTGCCATGGGAATGCTAGCATGTCTCCGACATAGTGATAACACTCATTGCCTTCTCTAGTGCAGCTCAACCAGGTCTCATCCCATTCGTCGATATTTGTGATATCACAAATCCCGGAAAATATGCGTTGTAGTCCAAACGAGTCGTTCGTTGTAGTTTTTGAAAAGTGTTTTTTATGCTCAAACAGCAACATTACAGACCAACTAAAGTTGAAAAAGTGAAAAAGCATAATAGGACCACTTTAAGAATATTCTCAGATAAATTCACATTGAATGGTTAATTCCTAATAGGAGTTTACATTCAACACACCTTTGACAATAAATAATTTTCAAGAGAATACATTATGGTAAGGAAGCGAATCGTCATCACAACCTTCAATTTAGGGTTGTGCCAGTAGACGACAGTATCGTGTATCGACGATAGTCAGAGATATCGCCTGTTGCTGATTTCTTTGACGACAGCAAGACGATTATTATTATTATTATCCATCAAAAATATAGGTGCCTATCTTTAGTGATGAAGTGCGGAGAGCCGCTTCAGAAACTGGTGAGTAGACGTGATCAGCTCTGGTGACCATGTCGGAGCCGTAACGTTCCGTAACGCGCCGCAGACGTGTGCAGTGTAAATAAGGGGTAAGAGATGTATTCATGATATAGTGTAGGTAGCTTCACTGATTATAACAGGAGTGTTTTTAAAGAGCATATAATACTCGCGCAAGACTGAAGTCAGTTATGATGTTCTATGGTAATGTAAATATTCTTTGCTCGTTTTCTGTTTGAATAACTGAGAAAATGTAACTGTTTGATTAACTGCTCGTCGTCAAACATTTCAAGAACATTCTCCCTCTCCTGAAAGATTCGCACACGTCTCTGTCTCCTCAGCGCCATCACAAACCCCTACTGGCAACTAACCACTTGAGAGAACTCTCGAGCTGTCTTAAATAACTGGGAGAGTAAAAGTGATTCTTACTTAACTTGCTTTTATACTTAAGTTTGAAAGTAGGAGTAAATTTAATGAATTCTCCGCACTTAAGACTAAAATGGCACTTTGAGAAGCTTGATAAATACGGCCCCTGAACTGTAGTATGTTTCATTAAAGGTTTATATATTTGAAATGTGCTAAATTTCAACTTCATTATTACAAATGTGCTATTAAATGGGCTACTAAATCTGTCTATCTATCTATCTATCTATCTATCTTTTATTTATATATTTATTGATTGATTGATTGATTGATTGATTGAAACTAGCTTCTTCTTCTTCTTCTTGGTCTTTAATGGCAACTGTCATCCAAAGTAGTAGGCGCATTACCGCCAACTTCTGCTCTGGTGTATGGAACGGAGTTCATTCGGAATTCATCAGCCCTGCTTCCCTAATAAAATCAATGAAAGCTGTACTATTTACCTCACTTGACCATTTTATTACAGCCTTAATATTTAATTCCTGAACTCCATTTTTCCTCATTTCTTCTATAATATTGCTTCTTTCCTGTTTGTATATAGTCAAGTCAAGTCGTCACCTTTATTTATATAGAGCTTTTAACAATATATATTGTGTCAAAGCAGCTTTACATTGTTAAATAGGAAAATAGTCAAAGTCACTTTTATTTATATAGCGCTTTTAACAATACAGATTGTGTCAAAGCAACTGTACAGCATTAATTAGGAAAATTATAATAGTAAACACTAATTTTTCAGTTAAAGGCAGTTCATCATTGAATTCAGTGATGTCGTCATCATCCAGTTCAGTTCAGTTTAAATAGTATCTGTGCAATCAAGTCAACGATATCGCTGGAAATAAAGTGTCCCCAACTAAGCAAGCCAGAGGCGACAGTGGCAAGGAACCAAAACTCCATCGGTGACAGAATGGAGAAAAAACCTTGGGAGAAACCAGACTCAGTCGGGGGGCCAGTTCTCCTCTGGCCAGACGAAACCAGCAGTTCAATTCCAGGCTGCAGCAAAGTCAGATTGTGCAGAGATTGTGATTGTGCAGATTTGCTTAATGGAACTTGTATTATTATTTATATAATATATTATTATTTATATATTATTATTATAAAAAATGTCTATTGTTCTGTCTGTAAAGCAGCTTGAATTCTTGTTAGCAGCTTCTCAACCCAAGCACACACCTCACACGTCACCACAGCCCACCCATAAACACCAACAGAACAGAGTCTTTTACAATACCAGCACAATAGAATATTAAACATTAACCAGTCTCCCTATTTTCTCATCTTGCTAAAATTTAATATTTTATTTATTTATTTAAGGTTTTTTTTCTTCTTCTTCTTCTTCTTTTAAATAACTGTAGGTTACAGCTGTATAGATCATTTTCATGGAACCCTGGACATATAAAAAAAAATGGATATTGTGACCACAAACTAATTCATAGCTAGATTTTATTAATTTCTTATCTTGTTTTTCAGGTTATAATTTTATAATTCTATAATCTATATTTCTAAAAATGTTGCCTCTGCTCAATCTGCCAATGTTTAAGGTAAATCATGGCCACATTGTACTAATTCATCCTCTTGTTTTAATTTAATTAAATCATGGCCATGACTGAATTAGTACAATATGATCATGATTTACCTAAAACGTGGGGATATTTTTTTGGCAGATTGAGCAGAGGCAATGTTTTTAGTATTATAGAAGGGGAAAATTATAACCTCATCAATTTTTCTCAAAATATTCAGCTGTTACCCTAGCAACAAGCTAATTCATGATGGTTTAATCTGGTCTCACAGTCCAAATGTTCATTTTTCTGACACTGTTCAACCTCAAATGTTCAGCTGTTTTTTGTTGGGTTGTGAAATTGTTTATTTGCTTGCTCTGAATATGAAGAACACCACTGGAGTCTAGATGCTGTCCCCCGATGGCTATATCAAAGTGAATGTAAATGACAAACCACATATGTGACCCTGGAGCACAAAAGCAGTCTTAAGTCGCTGGGGTATATTTGTAGCAATAGCCAACAATACATTGTATGGGTCAAAATTATTCATTTTTCTTTTATGCCAAAAATCATTAGGATATCATTAGAAAGATCATGTTCCATGAAGATATTTTGTAGATTTCCTACTGTAAATATATTAAAACATAATATTTGATTAGTAATATGCATTGCTAAGAACTTCATTTGGACAACTTTAAAGGCGATTTTCTCAATATTTAGATTTTTTTGCATCCTCAGATTCCAGATTTTCAAATAGTTGTATCTCGGCCAAATATTGTCCTACCCTAACAAACCATACATCAATGGAAAGATTATTTATCCAGCTTTCAGTTGATCTATAAATCTCAATTTCAAAAAATTGCCCCTTATGACTGGTTTTGTGGTCCAGGGTCACATATGCTTTATTCTACCTAATTGGGATGTTCCCATGTCTGAGTTGCAAAACTAACTGCTTAGACTCCAGACGTACAAAACCAGTAAGAAAACCCATTAGTTTACCTCAGGATAGCAATTGAATATTTTATAGCTGTATCACTTTTATTCAGCCAAGAAATAACAGGTTCCATGGACTGTTTTATTTGCCTGCCTGTACGTGACCAATAAACTGGGTGCCATTTGCAAGATGTTTATATTTGGAAAGATTGACCACAGAGCTTTTTATAATGTGTGGAGGATACAGTCTTGTAAAGTTGTCAGGTTTTATGTCTTCTGCTTGCCACTCTTCACAGAATGAAACTGCGGTTGCGACACCGTCTTAATTTGTGTGTACCTGAAGGACATACAATATGGTGAGGGGCTAGGTTTCCTTCAGCTCACAATCCCACTCTCAGCAGCCTACAGGAGATAAATGACCACTATTCGATGGATATTTCCTTACGGGAGCATTTCTTATTGGGACATTTATTTCTGAACAGGGAGCTTAGGGTAAGAAGAGCTGTCAATTAAGACTCGTAAATGGAGGACAGGTCTTATGCTCTTTTGATTTCCACAGGATCCCTCAAGGTGTCTCTGGTGGACAAGCAGAGAGGGTTAGCCAGGCAAATGCTTGCAAAGACCTTCTCCAGTGTCATCCATTAATAACTACAATATGGCCCTCGAGTGAGAATTAGCTGTGTGTGAGCTTGTGGTACGTGTGTGGGTGAGGGTGCTTTGCCATTATCTGCAGCCGCTGCGCAGCACATTCATTACGGCTGGATAAGGTTAAGTACCTTTAATGCGTGTGTCCATGGACCTACAGGCTGTGTCTCTTAAATGTCACTTAGGAAGTCACTGAAGACGTCTAATAACATTTGAAGAAAAGAGAAAGCCACCCACATGATTAAGCATTTTTGCTTGTACTTCCTACTAGGGGTTGCACCGACTAATCGACTGGTCGACTTCAATGCTCTGCCATGACGCTTTAAGCTTGATGTCGACTAGTCGCTGGTCCTATAGAGGGCGCAACAGGATAAGAAATCTTTGAAGGACTTCCACATTTACGCTCCGTTTCCAAACAGTTCAAATGACAAATAAATGCATACTCGGAAAGTGCTCCACAAGACGTGTGATTATATTACTGGATGCTCGAAATTGAACAGGAGAATGCACGTTTTAAACAGCTTATTGTACAGGTACGTTAATCGCCGTTCTAATCTAATGCGCTTCTGCACTGTAACACACACACATAGGCTACAGAGAGTAGTGCGTACATCGCACGCAGATCGTGAGCACACAGAATTATTCAGCACAGGAATTGTCAACCCTGTTCTGTGATTTCTCAATAAAATAGCTTAGAAACTGAAAAGTTCAAGCATATATTTCTTAACTAAATCCCACAGCTTAACTACTAGAAGAGAGACGCCACCAGGTAGGATTTATCTGATTTACTGTACCAATATTTTAAATTGGCCTTTGAACTTAGCTTTATTGCATGGCAAAAAAAAGTGTTACCTTGCCAAAGCACTGACAGAGCCCACTGATCTAATGGCGTTGTTGAGCGCTCCAAATGCAAACTTTGCATGCAACAATCAGGCAGCAATTGACAGCACTCTGATCTAGTGGCATACAGGCATCGTCAGATTGACAGTACTCTAGCCCAATAATGTTGGGGGATCCAGTGGGGGCGGCAGTCATATTTCAGGGTGACCGTGCCACTCTTTATCACAACCCTGCTAAAAGTGCCAGTACGTGCACTCATTGGCGCCCCTTCAGCTGGTGGCGCCCTAGGCGACCGCCTAGCTCGCCTATGCCTAGAAACGGCCCTGGCTCTACACAAGGTGTTTGTCACAGCTCCAGACTTATTTGTTCATTAATGACGTCATCAGCGACTAGTCGACTTCGACTTGACTTTCATCACATAAAAGTCGACTTTAAAAAAATCAGAAGTCGTTCAACCCCTACTTGCTACCTTGTGATACATGACATTTAAAAAAGTGCAAATGCCTCAATCAACTGCAAAAACAACCGGGAAAAAAACGACAAGCAGCAATTAGAGGAATCCAGCAGGGTATAGTTACCATAAAGAAGTAGATGAAATGCGCTTAGTCACAACTGTTCATCATCTCAAAGAAGCATCTCTTTAATACTTTAACTTGAGTAGACTTTGAACTTTCACCTATAATTCTACAAAGACGAGTGCTTGTGTCCCCAAACCGGGATACAAAATTAACACCTGCCAAGCATCAAATGCTAGTAAATGTTCAGTTTGGCAACCCACTAAGGTGGGTAATAATTTCATCGTCAATTAGTTGAAAACATGTGCTGTGGCACGAATAGCCCCTGTCAGTAACATCAATTACAGCAGAAGATAGCAGGTTTGTATTGCTACAAAAACCCACACAATAATTTAGACCAGGGATCCTCAAATCTGGCTCGCGAAATCCACTTTCCTGCAGAGTTTAGCTCTAACCCTAATCAAACACACCCGAGCATGCTAATCAATGTCTTCAGGATCATTAGAAAATCACAGGTAGGTGAATTTGATCAGAGTTGGAGCTAAACTCTACACAAAAGTGGATCTCGCAAGCCAGATTTTAGGATCTAGAATTTAGATTTGAGGATCCCTGATTTAGACTAAATAATGCATTTTCATCCATCATAAAATGTACACAAATAATAAGGACAATGTCTGTAATATTCGACAATATCTTAATAAATATAAATTATAAATAAATATCTTGATAAATTAAATATTACCTGGGAGGTAATATTAGTCATATTAATATCTGATGCTGCTTTCTGTAATTTACTGTATTTACATTTAGTCATTTTGCAGACACTTTTATCCAAAGCGACTTACAGTTGGGGAATACATAAAGTGATTCTTCTTAAAGAGGCAAACAGACAGAGGATGTGCTCGTAATACAACGTTTCAGGCATTTGTTCAAATAAGTACAAGCTAGAAAGGGAAGGAATAAATAAAGAGAAAGACAAAGTTTTTTTTGAGCATGCTAATCAATGTCTTCAGGATCATTAGAAAATCACAGGTAGGTGAATTTGATCAGAGTTGGAGCTAAACTCTACACAAAAGTGGATCTCGCAAGCCAGATTTTAGGATCTAGAATTTAGATTTGAGGATCCCTGATTTAGACTAAATAATGCATTTTCATCCATCATAAAATGTACACAAATAATAAGGACAATGTCTGTAATATTCGACAATATCTTAATAAATATAAATTATAAATAAATATCTTGATAAATTAAATATTAC
Organism: Sinocyclocheilus anshuiensis; assembly: GCF_001515605.1. Taxonomy (NCBI): domain Eukaryota; kingdom Metazoa; phylum Chordata; class Actinopteri; order Cypriniformes; family Cyprinidae; genus Sinocyclocheilus; species Sinocyclocheilus anshuiensis. The sequence goes on along the minus strand of NW_015558601.1, from coordinate 255,506 downwards.
CTGGGAGGTAATATTAGTCATATTAATATCTGATGCTGCTTTCTGTAATTTACTGTATTTACATTTAGTCATTTTGCAGACACTTTTATCCAAAGCGACTTACAGTTGGGGAATACATAAAGTGATTCTTCTTAAAGAGGCAAACAGACAGAGGATGTGCTCGTAAGTTTCAAGTTTCAGGCATTGTTCAAATAAGTACAAGCTAGAAAGGGAAGGAATAAATAAAGAGAAGTTTTTTTTTTTTTTTTTTAATTTAGGATGAAGTCAAGTAGCATCAAAAGAGATGAGTTTTCAGCTGTTGCTTGAAATTTGTCAGGGATTCAGCATTCCAGATAGGGGTGGGAAGATGTGTTCTGGAAGAAAATTTTCTGGAAAGTGATTTTGAGCCTCTTGAGAAGCCATGTGCCTGTATGATGGGACCCAGTGATGTAGTGTATATGGAGAAGAGGAGGGGTCCAAGAACTGATCCCTGAGGAACCCCAGTGACCAGTTGATGTGCTTTGGATACCTCCCCTCCCCAGGACACCCTGAAAGACCTACCAGTGAGACTGAAGTGGAATCCCTGTGATACCCAGCGATGAGAGGGCGGACAGGAGGATCTGATGATTGACAGTTTCAAAAGCAGCAGATAGATCCAGCAGAATAAGAACTGATGATTTGGAATCAGCTTTTGCAATCCGAACATGTACACAAACATGTAATTATAATGTAGTTGCAAATTAGACATGAATGGCCTTATAAGTCATATTTACAAGTGGGAAATTATCATTTTGATACCAAAGTTTCCAACTTGCGTGGGCCATAAACTTTAAACATGGTGGAGGAGAGAACTATTGCTGTAGTGACTATTAGGTTGTATTTATTTTCTCCACAACATCTACACTGGTTTTTCATCCCATTATAGGCATGTATATTTATGTAATTACCATTTGGTGCATATTGGATATATTTTACACAATGAAAATAATTTATTTGACTGAAATTCCAGACTCTCTAGTCAGGCCTGAATTTTACAGGTAATGTTTATGTGGTAAATCATTGGATATTGACTAAATATATTGATTTCAATAGGATTTCCCCAATAAGTAGGCAATTATTATTATTTTGGAATTATGTATAATACAAATAGTTTTGGAATGAGTTTTGTAAAAAGGAATGTATCCCTGAATTTCTGTATTTTCCAAAATAATACTCCTTATATATAAACCCTTATTATTTAAGGCAAGGTAAGGCAAAGTTTGTTTATATAGCACATTTCACACAATGGTAATTAAAAGTGCTTTACATAAAATTAATTAAAATAATCATAAAAATAGAACAAACCCCAAAGTCTCTCAACAGTAACAAAAAAAGAGTGTGAGTGTTAAGTTACTGTTTATCCACCTTTTTCCTACGCCCCATGCTGCTTTGCGAGAACAATGGGTGGAACTTCCATTACGACGTAAACAATAATTCGCTGCAGTCACAGTGACGCTACTCATTCATTCATAGCAAGATGTGGAATCACACGCTGACAGAACTTATAAAGGACAACATCAACATACCCGTCCCTTCCTTAATAGAGGAATGGGAGGACGATTTTAAAAAGTGGCCGCGCATAAGATACAGTAGCATTTTTAGCTACTTTGTTGATTCAACTGCTTGTGACGGTAAGGCAATGAGCAATTTGAAAAGCTCAGAGGCTTACCAATACCTTCACAATAATAAAGTAGGTCGTGTGCCATTCAAGGATTTCTTGTACTTAAAAGCTGATGTAGAGCTGAGTCAAAGCCTGAATGTGTCACACCATAAAACTTGGGTTTTAGTGTTTACGTCAGGTGTCATACAGGTGGTCATGTATCTCAGGTCAAGGGTGCTCATGAAGTCACACAGCTGCAATAATGTGGAAGGTCAGTAAATACATGTAAAAAAAAAGATGATGATGATGAGGACCCACTTTAAATAAACTGTGTTTAACGACTATGTACTAACATTTAAAATAATCATTTGATACAATGCACTGTACTTATATTTACCTGCATGTAATTACATCTAAAATTATACTGCTAATCATACCCCTTAAACCTACCCATACCATGGAACCTGTGCCTTACCCAAATCACACCTCAGTGGCATCAAATTTAAAAAAAAAAAGTAAAAAAAAAAATCTACATATGCACATAGTCGTTAAAGACCTAATATGAAGTGGGATTGATGATGATGATGATGATGATTGTACTACAGTTTATTATTAGTATTACCATTAGTATTAGGCTAGTAGTAAAAGCATAATGCTAACTAGTGTTTTACATCTAAAAGTTGCAATCCTAGGGAGGCAAGAAAATAAAGTGTAAGAAAGACTATAATCTCTTCTATAAAGGTAGAGAATGCAGTCAGGCAAGGCAAGACAGGCATGTCATGCACTGATGTGCAAAAGAAGTGGAATGCAGGCACAAAGAAGAATGTAGGGCTGAGGAAGGCAAAACATATCAACTTTAAACGCCATAGACCAGGCCACACATATCCAGGCCCATCAACATTACCTCCAGATCTGACAACTTCCCCCAACATTTCAAGAACCATGCTGAGTTTGTAAGCCATAGCAATTCATCTGTGATGGCACCATTCAGCTGCAAACAGAAGGTCTTCTTCAGCTAAGCTTCAGAGCAGATGTAGACAGCAACAAGACCAGCTCAAGTGAACATGATACAGACATATCACACACAGACCATAGCTTAACACAAAGTTGTAGGAAGTGCCTTTGTTTGTTTTATGAGTCCTACATAAAACTATCACCCACCCAAGCAACTGCACTAATGGAAGAAACTAAGGTCCAGAGCACCTCACAAATGTGGCATGATGCCAGAAAGCTCTGTATCACTGCCAGCACAGCAAAGAGAGTACCCAAACAACCTACTACTAACCCCCAAAAAATCCTCAATGAGCACTTCTACCCAGCCTTCAAAGGTAATACTGCTACAAAATATGGCAAAGAAAATGAGGGCAATATAATGCAGCTCATGAAAAGCTGAGGGCACGCTGTGGAGGGGAGAGGCCTGGTGATCCATCCTGAACATCCTTGGTTGGCAGCTAGCCCAGATGGCATCCTCGACTCAACAAAGCTTCTCGAGATCAAGTGTCCCTTCAAGAGTTCCATGTCACTTACTGAGTTTCTGAATCGACCAATTGATGACATCAGAAGCTTAGGTGATGGGCAGTATGTTATTCTTCCAGATGGAAAGAATGGATACTACCTAAAAAAAAACCTACATACATGTAGATGACAACCTAACTCATAATACACATATAATAAAAGCACTATTTAAATTAATATAAAGTTTAAATTATATTGTGAGTACATTTTTGCAATCCAAATTCAATTAAATTTGATCATATTATTGAACTTTGAAGTGTGGCATCTTCCTTTAGGTCCAGTTGACCATGATGTGTGTGGGTCTACTGAGCTGCAAGCTGGTCATCTGTGACATCAGAAGCTTAGGTGATGGGCAGTATGTTATTCTTCCAGATGGAAAGAATGGATACTACCTAAAAAAAAACCTACATACATGTAGATGACAACCTAACTCATAATACACATATAATAAAAGCACTATTTAAATTAATATAAAGTTTAAATTATATTGTGAGTACATTTTTGCAATCCAAATTCAATTAAATTTGATCATATTATTGAACTTTGAAGTGTGGCATCTTCCTTTAGGTCCAGTTGACCATGATGTGTGTGGGTCTACTGAGCTGCAAGCTGGTCATCTGGACATCAACTGAGCACCTAGAAATGGACATTCCATTTGACAAAAAATGTACAATGTAAATAAGTTTCATCAGTTTATTCTTAAGCAACATGAGGATTAAATACATGAAAGAATCCTGTAAATACAGAGTTCTGGCATGAAACTCTAAATGGCGCAGTCCGATAGGTCTAACTCAATCTGACCTAATGACATCATCACATGTCACAGCTGATTGTTTTTCTCCTGTATGGGTAGCCAATGAGATCGCTGCTCTACATTCAAATATATGACTAGTGCTTGCCGTAGCAGTTGCAGCTTGCTTCAGAACAGCAAAATCAACATCTAAGATAAGTGAATGCTCTTCTAATCCATATCGCTGTGTGTATTGCATGGTCTGCCTAATTTAATTCAAAAATGAGCAACCATAATCAAGTTTAAACTAAGTGTCATGTTAGCAGTTTGCATCGTATGCAGGAGCGAATATTAAGCATATTAGCAGCAGCATTTAGCATCTGTGTTTATACAACTGGAGCAGAACAGTTTAGAGCATATGTAATCGCTCTGAGGACACGCCGATAGTAACAGAAACAGGTTAAATGAAATAAGCATTCTTGTGTATGCATTTCAACGGGGGTTCGCCATATACATCGGCGATTATCCCAGTGTTCACGTT
>NW_015558601.1:250710-251081 GCF_001515605.1 Sinocyclocheilus anshuiensis | reverse complement strand
GGTCGATGTTTTCATTGTGATGAGTGTGTGGTTGATTTCAGCTGCACGCAGCGTCAGAAACACGCGCTTATCACAGTCATGTCAATGACAGTGTTGCGGGAGACACTAAAGATCACTATCTACGACTGTAACAGTTAGTTCCGGGTGAAATGCATTATGGGTAGTGTAGTGCGGAGAAATGTGCTCGTGCGACGTGTGCTCTCGCTGTGCTGTGTTATTCAGAAAACGGAGAAATAACATTTATATTCTGCTTTTATTTCAGTTAATTCAGGTCAGTCCACCCAGGGGTTTTTGTGCACTGTAACTTTGACAACTTTTATCTGCACGAGAGAGTAAAATGGCATGCATCGATAACTTTGTCCGTCTCCTCA
>NW_015558601.1:249266-249817 GCF_001515605.1 Sinocyclocheilus anshuiensis | reverse complement strand
CTACGGCTCTGTGTAGTAAATGCTGCTCCATCTGAAAGCAGGTGATGGAGATTTACTACTAATCACAGAACTGCACTTTACTGACAAAATGTGCATGACAATCGTGATTAATCGCGTTCGATTAATCGTGCAGCCCTACTATGAAGTGGAGATAGTAACAGCAGTTATCAAATTACTAAATTATGATATTTGCTCAGGTGGGTGCTGGGGATTGCAACGTATATCCATTTTGTTAATTATACATTACACATAGTGCGTGTCTAATTAGAGTTAAGCCAGTCAGCGTGGTAGCCCAGGCTCACATAGCCATAGGCCACTAGTGTTAAGCTGGTCAGCGTGGTAGCCAAGGATCACATAGTCATAGGCCACTAGTGTTAAGATGGTCGGCATGGTAGCCCAGGCACACATATATAGTAATACATGTAGTTCACATGGATCTTCGGAGCAGAAGCAGTACATATGTCTTGGCGATAGATCTACTTGTTGGGGGTGTTTTGTTCTTGTTTTGGCTTGTATTGTCCCTTCTATGTCTCCTGCTTTGTGGGGGGGTT
>NW_015558601.1:238374-249058 GCF_001515605.1 Sinocyclocheilus anshuiensis | reverse complement strand
CCAAATACATTAACATTGTCATGTACATTACCATGCCAATCCCTCCGAGAGTTGTCATGACAGAAATATATTTACTGTCTACATAGTGTACAAAATCAACATGTATTAATAACATGTATGTTGTTAATGACATTAAATTATAAGCACATGCAGTTTAAGTGATGTTAAATGTTTATCAGAATCAGAATCAGAAAGAGCTTTATTGCCAAGTATGCGGAGAATAGAATGACTTACAGTTAATGAAAAGCGCTTCTAGATCGGAACAGCACATCTTCTTTAACGCTGTAACATCTGTACACCACCTTTCATTGATGTAAAGACATGTCCCGCCGCCGCGCGATTTCCCCGTTGATTCTGCGTCGCGATCTGCTCTAAACAGCTGAAAGCCCGGGAGACTCAACGCGTTGGAATGGCGTCATTCAGCCAGGTTTCCGTGAAACACAGAGCAGCAGAGTGTGAAAAATCCTTATTTGTCCGGGAGAGCAGAAGAAGTTCGTCCGTTTTGTTGGGTAGAGAGCGGAGATTCGCCAGATGGATGCTCGGCAACGGCGTTCTGAATCCGCGCTTCCTGAGCTTCACGAGCACGCCGGCTCTCTTCCCCCGTCTGCGCGTCCTGAAGCGCTTGATCAGCACAGCAGCTCCGCCGACTACAACGTTCAGCAAAATGTCCGAATAAACGAAATCCGGTAGAAGATTGTGTGGTGTGTTCTGCCGAATGTTCAGCAGCTCGTCCCTGGTAAAACTGATCGTGTTTGAGAAACAAAAAACAGGAAAAACTAACAAAAACAGTACGAACACTGGAGAGCCAAACACTGAGGCTGCCGTCTGCGGCGCCATCGCATGCATGCATATCTATGTGCTTGAGATAAGCTCCCCTCTTAGAATTACAAGAGCAGCACAAATTCGTAGTATTATATCAAACACTGGGACCAAATTAATAGGCAAAGTCTGTGAGAGAATCCTATACACCTTTAGCCGCCTTATTGCCCATTCAATGTGAATGCAGGCACGAGCAATGTGTCGCGTGTGGGTGACTTCCTCATTAGTCAGCTGGCACTGTTTGTGTGTAAATGCTGGCATAACTAAGTTCACCTTGCGTTCCTCCAATAAGTCCCTGATAGTGAATCCACGGTCCACCATCACCTCATCTCCGGGCCTCAAGCAGTCCAGAAACCCTGAGTTCTGTGCAATGTACCTGTCACTACATTTGCCACCATAAGCCTGACTAATCCAGATGGAGAAGTTGCTATCAGATACTTCAGAGCATTACTGGCATAATAGTGACTGTACGATTCACTTATTGAATCTAGATTTTTAGCTTTCTGTAGAACAGTTGCTGTGCAGTCAATTATACAAGTAGTGTATGGAAAATGATCTTTAAAAGCCTCTGGCAGAGTGGCCTTGATGGTTTCATGGGACAGCCATGGAATAAGATCCTTGGTATGCTTGTACAAAACATTTTGCCAAGTCAGCAATGACAAAGTTCTGTCTCAGTTTCAAAAGTGTCATCAGGATTTGGTCTGCAACAGGCATTGGTGTTAGGATGGCACACTATATTAAATTTGCTAATTAATATAGATAAAACACAGAATAAAAAAATGCATGCTACAAATGCATAATGTGTGTAATTTAAATGAATACCTTTAATTCATAGATAGAACTAATTTGGTAGTCACTTTACAATACAGTATGAAAAAAAATGAGTACTGCAGAAATGAGCAAGGAAATCATGCACATTTGTCTCATTTGTGATAAGCTAGCTAGCCAGCAAGTATAAACAACCCTTTTCTACTAATCATGTTTTCCAGACAACCACTGAAATTTGTGTAATGCTTGGTGAGTAAAGTTACCTGTTGAGAATGAACTATCATCCCTGCTGAGGAGTCGGCGTCTCTTTTCTGGAGGCTTCTCATAACCGAGGAAAAGAGTAGGGTATGGGTTGTCCTTTGTTGTTGTTGTTTTTTTCTCCACAAAGTGAAAAGAGCATACGTAAAGCATTTTGGGGGGCTCCTTTAAGTTCAGGTTTTTGAGCCAGTTTTGCTTAGCTTCGTCTTCAATAGCAAGGTGATGAAAACTGTACCTTCTCTCGCAAGTGCATTCCGCTCTAACTTTAGGTTTGTATATATAGCACTGTTCTTTATGCCACACATTAAGCTTCGTCTGGTTATAAGTGCATCCACGGACAGCACAGGTTGTTCCAGAGCTTTGTAATGCCATTTTAATATATTCCCGCCTGAAAAACAAACCACACATAAACAAAACATTTCACCGTCAACGCTGCTACTACTTCCGGCGGAAGTTATACCCATAATCGTTTTTACAGCAGCGCCCCTAGGAAAAAGGTGGATAAGGTTTGAAACGAAGGTCTGTCTAGCTGTGCCTAGTTCCACACTGAAAGCATAAAGACTGTCTTTATAAATACTATAGTAAATTTCAAGCTGTCTTTTTCATGCTTTCTACTGCTGTTTCTTATACTATTTCTACTAGTTCTCACAATTCTCACAATTTTAAATTTATAAATGAATTTATATTTATTTCATTTAATTTTTAAGAAAGATGTTCCTTAAAAGAATTCTATAACTTGCAAGGTGCTTCTAACACGTATAATTTCATTTCAGAATTTAATGTATTGTAACCCTCTTAGAATATTATATTATATTGTTTTTATGCTTATGAATGTTGTGTTCTTTCTTTTTTTGTCTTTTGTCTTTTTTTATTTTTGTTTAAAAAGTTGGCAATATAGTTTTAGGTGTGAAAGCTCAAGATTAGGGTTTTGTTGAGATATTAAAAGAAAATGGTGTTTAACTGCTGTATTTTGACTATAGGCTTTGGTAGGCTATCATGGCAAATCTGAGCACAGTTTGAGACATTGTTGAGAATTCTTGCAAGTAAAATGGCTTGACAGATTGCCTGGGTCTTTTTCTCAGTTTAATCTCTTTGCAATCAGAATAAAACAACTAAGACACCAAAGCGATTATATCTGTGACCTTCCCTATGTGGGTTGTGCTGGATTTGGACGGCTAACAGTGAACTGGTGATTAAAAGATGGCAGTGAACAAGTGTAAAACCTGCTAGACATCCCTTCCTCCCTCACAGCACTCCTTTAACATCCCAATGTCAATGGCCCAAGGAGTTTATAGACACACACGCACACATGCACATACAAAGAGAGAAGGGCAGGCCTGAGGCCATGATGGACATGCACTGAGGCAGAGGTTGATTGTGGCTCAGATGAAAGGCTCATCGAGGTCTGTATTGATGCTAAGCTGTTCTGATATGTGGAAACTTGATGGAAAAGTACCACTTCACCACACTATACACCAAAATACAGAGAGAATCAAGCTACAGTCTTCACTTTCATTTTCATTTGAGACATGCACTTCAGGATAATTCATTTACTGCAGGAAATTAATGAATATTGCATAGCACAACTGTGCTGTAAAACAAAATGATAAATAATCAGTTCTTTCTCTGAGTGTACTCAAGCCTTGAGACTTTCAGTGGCTCAAAACCCTGCCTCTCTCATTCGGCTGCTCATAATCCAATCTGAAGTGAGCCAAATAATAAAAAGAGATATGGCCCATATATGAACTTATGTTATTTTGACCATTAGTATAACATAATTAATTTCATATATTAGATGTTCTTTTGAATATTTAAATAAGCAAATATTATAAATGACTGCAAATGAACACTACACACTTTTCTACCACCCAAGACAAAACATGAGTGCTGCTGTGTAGACATCTGTGTTTCAAATTAATAAAACATTAGCTACTCTAATAACAGGCTATTTGAGACATATAATACTTAATATTTTACATAATATTAATGAAAACATTAGGGCTGTAATGGTACACAAAAATGACTGTTCAGTATATACCTCGGTTTTGAAGTCATGGTTCGATACATTTTGGTACAAAAGAGGGGAAAAACTAAACATAAAATTGCTAAATTTATTAAATAGTGGTTTATTGAACAAAATACAATTATAATTACTATTTTCTTAAGGATAAAAACACTATCTTAGCTAATGCTATAAACTATATAGAAGCCCTGTTACGCTTAAACGTTTAAATTCAATTGCTATTTGTTTTTACACTCAAAAAAAAAAAAAAAAAACTATGCAAACATGCCAATTACATGTAAGAATTTTTACATAACGTCTTAATCTAATGACAGATTTATTTAAATGCACTAATGAAGACATCACTAACAAGTAAAAAATTAAGTTATAAATGTTTCCATAGCTGTACTACTGTATATCCACTTCAAATTGGATCACTAAGAAGAATAAGAGTTTTCAAAGACTGTTCGAACTCACTCACAATCCTTTCTGAAGAGAAACTGCTGGAAAACTGAGATTTCCAAGACATCTGATACAAGAATTAGCATTTGAATGGGAGGAGCAGTTGAGGCCCGAAACTTCAAGAAATTTTAGCATCCCTCCACTGCTACAGGTACTGTATGTCTACTGCGCTTCTTTGTCGCAGGAAGTTTTATTAATGCAGCTGCAGAATTAATTACACAAGTCTACTGCATCAAGATTAATTTACTTATATGCTGTCAGGCAGATTTCCACTGTATCCGACTGATGTCTCTATCATGAATAACGTGAAGATGGATTGTATCAACATTGCTGGATTTCCAAATGTAATAGGAGCCATTGAAGGAACACACATTAGGATTCAAGTACCTTCAACCCATGAGCTGAAGACCACCACAGTAACAATGTGCAGGTAATCTGTGATGCCCAACTGTGTCGCTCGCTGGCCAGGATTTATTTATTTATTTAATGTTTTATTTGTTAGGGACAGATACAATAAACATAGATCAAAATGTAAAAAACAATCATCCCATGCATGTACCATAGTGCTTGTAGCCGAAGCTAATTTGCAACACTTGTCCCTAGGAGGGCTTTTATAAATTACAATTACAATAAACAAGTAGTACACAAATGTATAATATAAGTACACTAAACATGACTACAGATTTGCTGATGTATCAACCAAGATTTCGTGGCTTTTTAAAAATGATTATAATTTTAAATAGTCAGGCAATGAATTCCAAAATTTTACACCTTTCACTGAGAGAACAGTCTGAGCAAATTATGTTTTAAATGAAACAACAGTCATCCCATGCATGTACCATAGTGCTTGTAGCCGAAGCTAATTTGCAACACTTGTCCCTAGGAGGACTTTTATAAATTACAATTACAATAAACAAGTAGTACACAAATGTATAATATAAGTACACTAAACATGACTACAGATTTGCTGATGTATCAACCAAGATTTCGTGGCTTTTTAAAAATGATTATAATTTTAAATAGTCAGGCAATGAATTCCAAAATTTTACACCTTTTAGTGAGAGAACAGTCTGAGCAAATTATGTTTTACAATGTATAACTTTACAGTTTCCACTAGAAGCCGCTCTAGTGGATCTACTGCTTCCCTGCAAACTCTCGAAAACTGTACATAGGGGCATAGGAGCAAGACCATTTAAACACAAGCTTTACATAATGAAAAAAGACAAAGTGAGCAAAGCTCAAAATCGTGTATTTACTTAGGATCTGACAATGATGGTATCTTATTTGCTTTCTATCTAAAATTTTCAAAGCTCTATTGTAAAGACATTTAACCTGATTAATTATAGATTGATTTGTCTGAGACCAAATGGCTAATCCATATGCCATGTGTGATAATATCATCGAATTTAAAAACAAAAAAGCATGATCATATGTTAAACAATTTCTTATTATTCTAAAGCTGGTAAGATTTGCTTTAATCGTTTTACGCAACTTTTTAACATGACTTTTAAAATTTAACTGAGAATCTAAAATCATACCAAGATATTTTTCTTCTGATACTTGTTCTATAATCTCATCTTTAATTCTAATGTTTAATGATTCTGTTTCAGGTAATTTTCTTATTGAAAAGCATATGGACTTTGTGTTTTTAGTATTTAAAGTTAAAAAAGAGGCATCAAGCCAAGCTGACACTTTCTCTAAATTTCTTGTCAACTTTTCTTCAATTTCCATACAGTTCCTACCAGATACGTAGACAACCGTGTCATCAGCATACATTTGAAGACTCGCATCAGGACACACTTCTGGAAGATCATTAATATAAATGCTAAAAAGAATCGGACCCAAAATTGTTCCCTGAGGAATTCCTATATCAATATTATGAGGAACTGACTTAAAATTATTAACAACACTTTGTTTACGATTTTTTAAATACGAATCAAACCATAACAGAGATTGTTTTGATATATTATACTTTGTTATTTTTGACATTAAAATATTATGATTTACGGTATCAAATGCCTTTTTCAGATCCAGGAATACTGCGTCAACTTTAAATTCTTTATCAAGTGACTGCTTAATATTTTCTAATAATAAGCAAGTAGCAGTTTCTGTAGAATGGTTATGTCTAAAACCAAATTGTAAAGGGTGTAAAAGATTATTAGTCTCTAAGTGCTGCAAAAATTGTTCTGATACAACCTTCTCCAGCACTTTAGAGAGAACCGGGAGAAGACTAATTGGTCTATAGTTAATTATATCATCTGAATTCCCAGATTTGAAAATAGGCTTTACCAATGCTTTTTTCCAACTATCAGGGAACTGCCCAGTTCTGATAGAAAGATTAATAAGATGGGTAAGGGGCTTAACTAAAACACTTCCAATTTTTTTTTAAAAGGCAGTGTCAAGATTATATATATCTTTAGAATATGTAGTATTCAATTCATTAATAATTCTCATAATTACAGATTGATCCACTTCCTGAATTTCAAGTAATTTAACATCATCCTCTATATTCTCAAATTGATTAGCATCTTCATCCACGAAGTACTGTCTATCAACTTCAGCGTTTGAAAAATTAGATGCAAGATCTTTTACTTTTTTGTTCCCATATTATATTACCATTTCCCTTAGCTTCAGATAATATGTGAATGTAATAATTTGATTTTGAAGTACGAAATTCCTTAATTACTCGATTTCTTAATCCTTTAAACAGCTGCAAGTCTATTTCATGTCTAGTTTTAAGAAAAGTCTTTAAGGCATAATCTCTTTGTTTCATTAATTGACGTATCGTATCATTTATCCAAGGAAGCTGTATTTTTCTATATGATTTCTTCCGACATTTAATAAATTTATCTACAATACGACTGATATGAATCATAATTTCATCACAACAGTTATTTACATGATTATGTTGTAAAACTTCATTTCAACTTATTGCCATTAATTTCTTCTCAAATTCAGCCTGGTCTTTACGAGGAATCTCAAATTTTACTAATCCATCATGATTATTATGATACCTTACTAATCGTTTTTTTTTGTTTGTTTTCTAGCAATTAATACCATATTACGATCAGACAACCCACAAACTAAATTATACGTTTTTGATATACGTTCAGGTTTATTCGTAAATACCAAATCTATCAATGTTTGTGTTTTCCGACTAATACGAGTGGGTCCACTAATCATCTGTCGATAATCATATTTTGAGGTCAGATCCTTAAGCTTTTTTCTACAATGCTTATCTAACCAATTTATATTAAAATCTCCCCATCTCCACATTTATATTAAGATCAACCCATGATGACTCAAGAATTTTGGTGGATTCCTAAATTCATGATGTATTTGAGAGAGGTGAACTGCCAGCTGTGTATTTGGGAGACTGTGGTTATCCACTACAACCCCAGCTTCTCACACCCTTCTTGAAGCTCGAACTGTGATGACACAGCCCATGCCAAAACAAGGAAGGTTAGTCAAAGGTGTTTTGGAGTCCTGAGATTTTTATTGTCTTCATGGAGGGCTCACAATGAAGGTTTGTGACATAATCTGTGCATGTGTTGTTTTACACAACATGGCAAAGTAATAAATATTTTTCTTTTTAAAAATATTTTCCCCCAATGATTACATTTTAAATTATAGAAGTAAAATTTAATTTTCTTTTAAGAGAGATCTTGCACTCCCCAAACTGGAAGAAAACCAAACAATTGAGGAACAAGCTTTGGAGATCACTGAGGCAGGAGATGATGGTCGTCAAGGAGAGCTTCAAGAAGATTTAGAGAACGTCTCGGTTACATACGTAACCCTCATTCCCTGATGGAGGGAACGGAGATGTTATGTCATGACTCGACATTAGGGGATCTTACTTGGGAGCCAGAATCCTCTCTGATTAAGAGAAAACACCAATGAAATATGGCTAGTGTATTCTGCACGCTGAGCCACTCCCTGTGACCACGGGTATAAATAGGCGACAGGTGCATCCACTCATCAGGTTTCATGCTGAGGAGCCGAGAACTTGTCCCTGGCAACCAGCGATGGTTCGAGGTTGTGGCATGGGGACATAACGTCTCCGTTCCCTCCATCAGGGAGTGTACGTAACCGAGACGTTCCCTATCTGTTGGTCACTACGAGTTATGTCGTGACTCGACATTATGGGGTCCATGGAAAGCGCCACAACCTGAACCCCGTCACAACCCTATGGCATTACAAATGTTGACAATCAGCCGCATGTCAGACAAATGCTACTCAAAGGTCGTAACCTTCCCACCGCCCCAGCGCAAATTTGCTGAACTAGGAAAGCCTTACCGTGGAAAATACACATATGGGATCACCTGAAGGGACTCAAGCTATATGGACACCTAGCCCAGTACAGGGGCTGACCAGAGACCCGGGCAAGCTAACACTAATACTGGGCCTGGTGTCAGACTGCTCCGCCCAGTCTGACTGCCGGGGGTGCTGGAGGATACTCCATCAGTGTTCGCCATCTGGGGAACTGTACTGGAGGAGGAAAAAGGCGCTCTCATCCCTGGGTGAGGGGGAATGGGGAAGCAAGCGTGACACTGGCCAGCTCTTCCCGCCACTTACCTGTTACCCAACACACGGGAAGAAACTGGCTCAAAGCGGAGACTGTAAGCTCTCGCAAAGGTGTTCGGTGTCGCCCAGCCCGCAGCTCTACAGATGTCTACGAGAGAGGCGCCGTGCACCGACGCATAGGAGGAGGCAACACTCCGTGTGGAGTGATTGGTTCACCAAGGCGATGGCATCCACTATCCCGTGGGCCAACCTCTGCTTGGAGACAGCCTTCCCTTTGTGCTGACCTCCGTAGCAGACACAGAGCTGCTCAGAGCTTCTGAAGCTCTGGGTGCGGTCCACGTATATCAGCAATGCTCCTACGGGACACAGCAACGCCAAGGCTGGATCTGCCTCCTCCTCAGTGCTTGCAGGTTCACCACCTGATCGCAGAAAGGCGTGGTGGGAACCTTGGGCATGTATCCAGGCTGGGGTCTCAGGACAACGTGAGAGTAGGCCGACCCAAACACAAGGCACTCTTCGCTCACCGAAAATGCTTGGAGGTCCCCGACCCTCTTGATGGAAGTGAGCGCAGTCAGGAGAGCTGTCTTAGTAGACAGGAATTAAGCTCAACTGAGTCCAGTGGCTCAAAGGGATCCCTCTGACGGCCAGCCAGGACGGTAGAGAGATCCCAGGAGGCCACCAGGGGTGGCCTAGGAGGACTTAACATTCTGGTACCCCTCAGGAACCTGATGATGAGACTGTGCTTTCCCAGGGACCAGCCATCCACTGCATCGTGATGTGCTGCGATAGCAGCCACATACACTTTCAAGGTGGAGGGTGACAGCCTACGCTCCAACCTTTCTTGCAGGAAAGAATGCACTACTCCAATCATGCATCTTCGGGGGTCTTCTCAGCGAGAAGAACACCAGATCGCGAACAGACTCCACTTCAAGGCAAAAGCTCGCCTCGTCGAGAGAGCTCTGGCCTGAGTGATAGTCAAGTCAAGTCAAGTCAAGTCACCTTTATTTATGTAGCGCTTTTAACAATACAGATTGTGTCAAAGCAACTGAACAGCATTAATTTGGAAAATAGTGTGTCAATAATGCAAAATGACAATAGTACTAACACTCATTTTTCAGTTAAAGACAGTTCATCATTCAATTCAGTGATGTCAAAACACAAGGCACTCTTCGCTCACCGAAAATGCTTGGAGGTCCCCGACCCTCTTGATGGAAGTGAGCGCAGTCAGGAGAGCTGTCTTAGTAGACAGGAATTAAGCTCAACTGAGTCCAGTGGCTCAAAGGGATCCCTCTGACGGCCAGCCAGGACGGTAGAGAGATCCCAGGAGGCCACCAGGGGTGGCCTAGGAGGACTTAACATTCTGGTACCCCTCAGGAACCTGATGATGAGACTGTGCTTTCCCAGGGACCAGCCATCCACTGCATCGTGATGTGCTGCGATAGCAGCCACATACACTTTCAAGGTGGAGGGTGACAGCCTACGCTCCAACCTTTCTTGCAGGAAAGAATGCACTACTCCAATCATGCATCTTCGGGGGTCTTCTCAGCGAGAAGAACACCAGATCGCGAACAGACTCCACTTCAAGGCAAAAGCTCGCCTCGTCGAGAGAGCTCTGGCCTGAGTGATAGTCAAGTCAAGTCAAGTCAAGTCACCTTTATTTATGTAGCGCTTTTAACAATACAGATTGTGTCAAAGCAACTGAACAGCATTAATTTGGAAAATAGTGTGTCAATAATGCAAAATGACAATAGTACTAACACTCATTTTTCAGTTAAAGACAGTTCATCATTCAATTCAGTGATGTCATCATCCAGCTCAGTTCAGTTTAAATAGTATCTTTGCAATCATTTG
>NW_015558601.1:225305-238345 GCF_001515605.1 Sinocyclocheilus anshuiensis | reverse complement strand
GCACCCAGGGTCCGTGGTGTCCCGGCGCCGGAGTGAAGGACATCTGGGAAGATCGCGTCCTGGGTGCACCGGGCCTGTGCAGAGAAACACACGGAGTAGAGGTGGTGGGAGAATTAGCAGCGCGCTGTATACTTACCTCGGACTTGTGAGCGTCAGCCTGGGATGTTTCCAGCGCGGCTCTCCGCTCTCTCAGCTCTGTCTGCTTCTCCACCAGGTCGCGGATCTGCTTCTCCACTGCCTCCAGCTCGAATGCAGCTCGAATGTGTCCTCACCTGCACTCAAAGGTAGACACACATCCGCCATTAAAGCAAGTAACAGTGAATAGTGTATTAGTAATGTAAACGAGATTAGCGGCAACCACACTGGCGATGCTAGCGGGCTATATGCTAATAGCAGACTCGGGAAGTCAAAAATAGAACTAGTGAAAACAAGGCGCTCTGATTGTTTTTGTTGTAGAATACGATAGGGGATATATTCACACGTTATATAAACGAAAATGGTGGTGTATAAAATTGATTTTAAGATAAAAAATTAGACGACAAATAATTAAATTGACGGAGCTCAAACTCAAAACACACGGCAGCAACCAGTGTTAGTGTCTTCCACCACCGGTGGGAGATCACTTAGGTCTGCAGCGTCCCGTGATCTGGATGCGGGTGCCAAAGCTGCCGAGCCTCTGAGAAAGAAGGTCCTTCTCCAGAGGGATGCGCCAGGGAGGGGCTGTCACGAGGAGCATAAGTTTCGAAAACCAGGTACCAACAGGACCTGTTCCTCATCCTCCCTGACCTTGCACAGTGTCTGTGTGAGAAGGCTCACTGGGGGAAACGCATACTTACGTAAATACTTGTGCCAGTGCATCCGTGCTGAGGGAGGCCTCGGTCAGGGAGTCAAGTCAAGTCAAGTCACCTTTATTTATATAGCGCTTTTAACAATACAGATTGTGTCAAAGCAACTGTACAGCATTAATTAGGAAAATATTGTGTCAATAATGCAAAATGACAATAGTAAACACTCAATTTTCAGTTAAAGGCAGTTCAAAAAAAAGGGAAAGCCCAGAGGGCAAAACCCTGATAGCCATGCCCAACCCTCAAACGCAAACCGTAGGAACGGCCTGTGTCGAGGAAGAATCGAGACATGAAAGTCAACGTCCTTCAGGTCGACCACTGCAAACCAATCCTGGGGCTGGATGCATCTGATGATGCACTTCTGCGTCAACATCTTGAACGGAAGCTTGTGAAGGGCCCAATTCAAGACACGCAGATCTAGGACTGGCCGAAGGCCGCTGTCTTTCTTGGGCAAGATGAAGTAAGGGCTATAAACCCCGACACCATCTCGGCCGGAGGGACAGGCTCGACTGCGTTCTTCGCCAATGGGACCGCAATCTCCTCTTAAAAAGACGCGAGCCGTCCGTGATCAGAAACTGTTCTTTTAGATGAAGCACCCAGGGGAATCACTGAATTAATAGGGACGCCACTGATTGTGCCGTAACGCCACCCGGAACAGCCTCTTCTTCCAGCAGCAGAGAGAATTTGTCTGTTGAATCTCAAACTGTGTTCATTCACTCGGTTCCGAAGCAAAAAAATGATGAGTGGATGCACCTGTCGCCTATTTATACCCGTGTGCAAGGGGAGTGGCTCAGCATGCAAAGTCCACTAGCCAAATTTCATTGGCAATCAGAGAGGATTCGGGCTACGAAGTAAGACCCCATAATGTCGAGTCACGACATAACTCGTAGTGACCGACAGATAGGGAACTGAGGTTACACCGTCTCTTTTTTTTTTAGCTCAATATTTAATTTAGGATTCAATTATAAATTATCAATTGGATAGTTATACATTTAAGAAGATATTGCCTACATGTAATTAGCTACTTTTTGTTAGTAAATAATTTAAATTAGTTTGTAGTTTGGTGAAGTACAATGTCAATGTAGTACTCCCACTCTCTCACGTCAGATAAATGATATAATGTGCCACTTTTAAACATATATAAGGTTTTTTTTTTAGAAAATCCCATGTTTTTTTCAGACTCTAAGAAGTGGCCTCGTTGAAATCACACATTTCACTCTCTGCTTAAATTAACATTAAAGGAAAATGCTATCATAAACATGTCCACCACAATAAAATAAGCAAAGGAACTGAAATATTTTCCCACTTTGCTTCATATTGAGTTTCCCAGACTCCTCCAACAGCCGACACTGTTACTTTCAGTGCTGGTTCACAAATAATAACCAGAAAAATGAGACTAAAAACAGACAGCTGTATGGAAGAGGACCACACGTTTAATGCAGCGAGGTCGAGCCATACAATTTATTTTCCAAATAGGACTGGAACGTGTTCAAACTAAAGTGCACTGTAGAGACACTGTAGAGATGAATGTAGAAAGCAAAAATCCAGTCATAGTCTCAGTGTTTGACGGCACACAAAGTGCAGCTTTGCTAAGACTTTATCTACTTTGATTTTCTTATACCATCTGGACTTAGTAACAGAGTTTTTCTCAGTATTAATTACTACTGGTACATGAGTGTGAGTGTGAGTGTGACTTGACTGTTATACAAAATAAATCACATTCATTAAGTATAGAGACTCTCAGTAGAACAATATTCAGTTTAATATGATGCTGTCATCTTTATGTACATATGGTCGGCACATTGAAACCAGCGAGTGATGTGAATTATATATGAATTATATATATTTTCAACTAACAATAATCTCACAAAGCAAAGGTATCTGGGATATAGTTTTATGTGCATAGACCTTTAGCAACAAGACAGTGACGTGATTGTGATGTGAAACAATGAGAATGACAAAACAAAAACAAAAGTTTAAAGTCAATAAAAAGCAAAACAGTATTCCTATAACAATAACCACATAATTTATTCAAGCTGCAATGCATGCTGGGAACTCGCAAACCCTTCAAATTTCAGCAGTTAATTATTTTTAATTATGAATAAGCAGCAAACTGGGAGTTTATTGAGGGAAAACTCTTAGTTAATAGTGAATGCATGTTCCCTAATCTATAGTGTTACCAAAATTATGTGAAAAAGATTATTGTAATTTAGCAGAAAGTGAGTATTAAAACTTTTAAAGTGGGAACCAGAAGTAGTCTGATTGTGTTATGAAAGGAAACAGAGCTGGGAAGATTTGAGCTGAGAAGTTTGTCAGTCCTCCGTAAAATGCGCTGCACACATCTGAATATTTGGGTTGAACTGTTATGGAACAGTGTTGTAAATACAACATATAATACAAGTGCGAAGTTGATGCATTTCCTCAGCGACCAGAACGGATTAGCTCCAGGCATGACAAAGCAGATATCACCCTCTTTCGGAAGGCCAAACAAAGTAGTTTTGCTTTCACAACGAAACACAAAGCGCCTTCACGACATGGCGGCGGCATGGTTGACTCTTAACTTTTATAAAGAATATCTCTTTGGATTTGAGACTTTAGTCTTTACAGATCTTCTTTATGCACCAAGAGCTTGTAACACTCCAAAGAGAAAGGAAAAAGTGAAATCGCATCATATGACCCCTTTAATGCATTAGCTCGAATAACTTTTTATCTAATGATGAATATTTCTTCAATAAGCTAGGAAAGTAAACTGAAATGTGATGTAATTAAATGCATTCTGTCTACACTTTCGATCAGTGTTTCTCAACCTTGGTCCTGAGCGCCCCCCAACACTGCACATTTTGTATGTCTCCCTTATCTGACACACCCATTTCTGGTCGTGGAGTTTCTTTTAATGAGCTAATGAGTTGAATCAGGTGTGTTTGATTAGGGAGACACACAAAATGTGCAGTGCTGGGGGGCGCCCAGGACCAGGGTTGAGAAACACTGCTTTAGATCAAGGCTCACTGTCACTATTATTCTCCAATATAAAAATAATTCAATGCAGTCTGTCTGTTCCTTTTGCATTTAAAGTGTCCATGAATCTTAGTTGTATAGAGAGACTATTCACGAGCAAACACGTTTGCACACCTTTCGTCTCGCTAAGAACGCTTGATGAGAACGTCTGTTGTATTAAGCCAATTCATGAGAATCCTTTCATAAGAAATAAACAGCTGACCTGTAAGTATGCGCACTACATGTGAAACAGCACCACACTTCAAAATCAAAATCACAGCAAAAGCAAAATGTTTTTACCAAAGTTACTGGGTTAATCTTTTTCACGTTTCCTTGGTTGGTAGATGCACCGGGGACCTGATTATAGCACTTAGGCTAAAACCTGGAAAAGTCAGATTTTCATAATATGTCACCTTTAAATTAAATGAAAATGTAAAATATTCTGTTGAATATAATGTTTGTGATTCCAAATGCAACAGTGATCAGGCCATCGCAATATTTGCAAACTAAAGTCTGACTGGTGCTCTTTCACTGTAATTGGTCTCTTTGCTGATGATGCTTCATTGCTCCATTTCAAATGTAAAAGTTCACACACACACTCACATAAACAAACTCAATAAAGAAAGAAAATATGTCAAGGCTTGTCTCCAGTGGTCTGTTTTGCAGTAGTAAATGTACACTAGTAACAGCAGAGTTGCACAACATTCCCACTGCATCTATTTTTCATCAGACCACAACATACATATCTCAGACTGCTCGGCAAACATCAATATATTATCCACATAAACACAAAGGAAAAATAAATTCATTATGAAGAATCCTGTGATTCAGTACCGGCAAAATATGAGGATAGAGAAAATCAATACTTTGCAAGTGTACTTCTGTATTGACATGCAAGTTTTAAGAGTCCCTTAGCCATTTCAATTAGACCATGTCAAATGGCACTGACGATAAACACTCAATCATAGCAGGGAAATTCATTCCCATCAAACAACAGCACAGCACACATGCACTGAAGATCAAGAAACTCCCTTGTCTTCATAACAGAAGGGTGAGAGGTGCTTTCAGTTTCAAAATTGTGAAATACAATGCCTGCACACAACTGAAGATACAGAGCCAAGATCTCTTAAATTAAATTGCTACTGAACGTAATTTTGCAACATCAGCATGTCCATTCAACATTCAAATAGAAGTTTTAAAGATATTGTGAGCTGTTTCTGCCATAATGACTGTGCAGCTTGGGAATGCAGAAATAAGATTGGATCCAAGTGCAGTATAAACATATTAATAAGGAGAAACCAAAAAACAAAACAGGCCAACCAAAAATGAACCACTAGGACAGACAAGACCTCACAATGTATGAAGAAAGGCTATTAAGGAATTAATTAACACCAGGGCTGCGTCTGAAAGCTGAAAGTGCTGGATAGAGAGGATGCTTTCTAAGGTACGAATGTCCGGATCCAGTGTTAGCTTCACTTCCTGTCTCCTGAGATGCCTTTGTAAGGTTCGCCCACTGGTCCAACGACGGTAGCCAATGGCACGGCAGAAAGATTCTTGCGCGTTGCTGTCTTTCCTTTTATACAGAGCAATAATATTAAAATAAATACATTTTCTTATATGTTTTACCTCTTTAATTCATCTGACTCCAAAAATGAAAAAGATTTTAAAAGATGCTGGTTATTAAATGTAGATGAATGTTTGATAATTCTATTTAACTCTTACTTTATATTTACTCGTTCATTAGGAATCCATGTCACTCAGGATGTATCATGCCAGCTGGTGTACATGTGTCCCATGATCACAAACTCTCCAGTCTGATCATTAGTCAGAGGTTATGACTAACTATTCAATAGACCGCCTCATGCTTGTCATTCTTTGAATAGTGGTTCTATTTAGCGCCCTACAGTTACCTATGTACCAACTTAGTTAAAGCTCAAACAAAATCAGAGGTTATGGCTAGCACTATATTAACTTCAATAGTGTTTTATCTAGCCCCCTATAGTTAGTCTAACTATATAACAACTTGAATAAAGCTGAGACAATAACCAGAGGTTATGGCTAGTACTATGAAATATGCCCGAATCATGCTAGTACTCCAATAGTATCCCACATGGAGCAGCATTTAATACACAGAGCCATTGTTCACTGACGAGCTGTGCAAAGGTTTTGCGCAGCCTCCATGGCCATATTAGGACAGGAAGAGAGTCCAGATGATGACGGAAGACAGAGTAATTCAGTATTAAAGTCAATTAAGTCCTCAGAGTCCTGCTGCAGCTCACCCTCAGCAGTGGTGCAATAACAACTTGAATGAAGCTGAGACAATAACCAGAGGTTATGGCTAGTACTATGAAATATGCCCGAATCATGCTAGTACTCCAATAGTATCCCACATGGAGCAGCATTTAATACACAGAGCCATTGTTCACTGACGAGCTGTGCAAAGGTTTTGCGCAGCCTCCATGGCCATATTAGGACAGGAAGAGAGTCCAGATGATGACGGAAGACAGAGTAATTCAGTATTAAAGTCAATTAAGTCCTCAGAGTCCTGCTGCAGCTCACCCTCAGCAGTGGTGCAGTGGACGTGGCTTTTCACCAAGCATCGCGCTACCTTGCGGCATCCACCGGTGCGTGCTCAGTTACCGGCTCTCGCACCTGGTCAGACATCATATGAGGCTCTGGCTCCGGGGCGATCCTCAGCTCTGTCGCTCTCTTTGGTGATGGCTCGTTGGTCACAGCGGGCTCTGGCTCTCCATTTGCTGTGGGCTCAGGCTTTGGCTCCGCGCAGCGGGGCGATAGTGGGCTGGGCTCTGGGTCCAGAGTGGGACTGGTGTCATCGTCCACGATGTCCACGGTGAGCGGCGATTTACCAGCACCCACTCGATGAAGGTGGTGAGGCTCTCTCGAGGACCTTCCCCGGCAAACAGCGCTCGTGTGGCGACGTTTAGTCCAGCTTGATAGAACGGCAGCTGTCCAGGTAGTGTGTATAGTTCGCAAGAAACACAAAGTCCTCGGTGTGGTCCTCGAGAGAGCGATCCAGCAGGGTGGCAGGGTCATTCATAACAAAAGGGAAAAACTTGCAAAAACAAAAAACAAACACGGGGGAAACGCTGCTATTACTTTATATAGGTCCGGTCTTCTGTCACCGTTCTGTGTAGAATGAACTCGCACGAAGATGAAAGTAAAAGTCTTTAATATCATCCACACAAGGTAATCCACAACAGGAAGGCATAAGACACATGTACATGTTGACGAGACCGGACAAAGAAACACTGAACTGACTACAACTTATAAGGGAGAGGAAATTAGGATAATTGACAAGACACACCTGCACGTAATGACACAATTAAGGGGAGACCGAAACTAGGTCAAGGAACACGAGGGATGAAAATGAAAACAAACACAAAAGTCCATGAAGTGTGACACAAACCATATACAAAAACTGATCAATCATATCAAATATTCAATAATATCGAAATGAGAGAATTTACAAATATTACCTGATAACAAGAACTACACACAGCAATTGTGCGGGAGATCTGTCTACAGATTCCTTGAGCTCTTTGTCACTCTCCCTTAAATATCCAGAAGAACCCCAAAGTTACCAAATGGTATTGTCCGTTTATTGCAGGGTTTTAGCATATCACTTTTGGGGGTTTCAAGTGAATAACTTTGATTTCTGTGGGAGGCTATACTTCATTTACATACAGGAGGTAATTTGTGTGAAAGACCTGGGAGTAGTCTGTTTTCAATATCCATGGCTACCTGTTCTACTGTTAAGAGAATGAGACCCTTTTACCAGACACACAGATATCTTTCAAACAACAACAAACGTGAATTGTTGCATTGTAATACACTCTGATTAAGAAAGGTGGTTTTGGTGACCTCTGCAGTGTTTAGATGGAAATAAGGGGAGAGAGGGGGAGAGTGAGTAAAGGAAGTGGATGGAGGTGGAGGGTCATGCATAAGGTGTGGAGCTTTGTTTCTCTCAGTTGGGTGTGTTGTCTTAGGCTTGCGAGACAGAGTTCAGGTGTTGATTCTCGTAAGAGTTCTTTGACTTTTCAGACTGTGGCCTTCTTCCGGTCCAGACAAATGGCATCAATAATCTTACACCTTCATCTGATCAGTTTTTGAAGGCAGCATAGATATATCTTTCACTGTTATTGTTATCCCACAATCCTCCTGTGCATTCAAATCCGTGAGAGTTGAGCTAAACAATAAAGATGGCGTCTGAATGTTGCAGGTGGTGGTCAGTTGGAGTGTAAATGTGGGTTTTTTGACCACCGTTTTCTACTTTTGATGTCATTTCTAGAGATAAATTAGTATTGTTATAATATTATTATTTTGCTGTAGATCATTAAACCGTTGTGCAGAAGCCCATCTGAAATCAGTTTCGTGAGGTACCTTTATGAGCAAACAGTTCCTGCAAAGTCATTGTCTGTAATGTAGCTGCCTAAGTTTACAGAAGCAGCCTAAAACTATAAGATCAGAACAGGAAACCAAACAACCAAAACTTCAACAAAGTCCAAAATGGGGAACATGTGACAACGACCCTCTCAATTCTCTAGAATATTCAGGTCTCTAGATGGCACAGGTTTCCGTGTCAGTGTACATCTCTGGCATGTTTTATCATCTCTTAGGAGCCTTATAGCAGGGCTTTTCAGTATTGATGGGAGAAACAAACCTTATGAAACTTTCAATCAATTCAACCAAATTGCTTCACAAATGATCCACTGTTTCGAAGTGCTCAAAACACCGCATGCTGGTGACGTTTGTGGGTCACGTTTGTTTTTTGGAGGGCTTGGCTAAACAGGCCAATAGGAGACTGTTACCTACTACGCTTCCTTTTAACTGTCTTATTAAACATTACTATAAATGTAAAATTAATCTGTGATCAGGTAAAAACCATAGACACTGGCAAACCATTTAAACATTTCAAAACGGTTGTGACATAACAATGTACAGTTACAGTGTATCTTGGGCAGTCTGATACGCGCTCTGAACTATTGATTCCAAATAGGGCTGTCACAATATCAGATTTTTCACTACACGATTATTGTGGCCTCAAAAATGCACGATAACGATATATTGTGATATCTATAGAAACGTTTAAAAATTTAATAATAATAATAATAATGCTATCAGTCAAATTAATTTTTTTTTTTTGACCAATGAATCACACCATTACATACAAGAGGAACAATTACATTAAACAGAAGAGACTAAAATGCTAACCATTTTTAATTTAGCACAGCAGTAAGACAATTTATGAGAATAACTAGCCTACATATTTTACTCCAAACTTATGTATAGCTTCATTGAGTGTTTGAAATAACTTCCTTCTGTGAACTGCTTCTGATTTTATAGTATTCTATACAGTGATAAAGGCTATGTCAATTATTGCAATATAAATATACATTATCCATATGAAAATACCTGACATGGCTTGAAGAAAACAGATAAACCATATACTGTTGTAATCGTGTGCTGATTCTCATCATGTTTCATCATAAAAAAACATTTATTTCTGCACTTTATTTCGTTAGAGTGACAGCTAGATGCTAGTTGTCCACATAAGAGATTTCCTGGAAAGTTATTTGTTTTATTACTCCTATGAGTTTCGCTTGTGGACTTTCTGCTCGAGGGCGCCCTCTGGTGTTGAGTATGAATGAAACAAATCACACGTGAGAGTTTAGCGCTCCACAATAGTTCTGGCACTAGATTATTGTGTCATATTATCATATGTGTACTACTCATTTTTAAATATCGCCAATAACGGTATATTGCGAGATCCCTAATTAACACAATAACAATATTTCATCATTTAAATATCACGATTATCGTTAATACCGGTATACCCCTAGTTCCAAACAAAGGTTTTGAGGCATCCTGAAGCAGTGCTTTGAAAGCTTCCATCAGTAGTTTTCAGACGTTTTGATGCCACAGACTACCTGCACTAAGTGTAGACTAAGTGCAAGCAGGCTGTCTTCATGATGAAGGCTATTCACACTAAATCAGCACACCATTGTTTGGTCTGGCCAGACAAAATGATAAAAGAAACCCATTTAGTGACAGTAGCAGTGGTGTGGAGACGAAGGAGAGTGGACTTAGCTTTTAAGTTCAAATGTGTCTGACCAGTCCTGTTCTTCACCCTATTCCTATCTCACATCAGCTCAGAGAGGCATTTATTTTAAATAACAATGAAGAAA
This sequence comes from Sinocyclocheilus anshuiensis, assembly GCF_001515605.1. Lineage (NCBI taxonomy): Eukaryota > Metazoa > Chordata > Actinopteri > Cypriniformes > Cyprinidae > Sinocyclocheilus > Sinocyclocheilus anshuiensis. The sequence continues at coordinate 228,300 of NW_015558601.1, read as the reverse complement.
ATACCTGAAAAGTGACAGGCTGGCACATCGACCCTCAAAATTCAATATCAGCAGGTTCAGTATGAATAGGGTTATGGGTTATGATTTCTGACTAGTATTTACAATGAATGATCTTTTTTTCTAGCATTAATTATACTGCTTTTAATGTTACTTTTCTACAGATCCCCTATAGTAGCACACTTTTGAGGCCCCCCAATTTGAATATTATAGGTTTTGCCTGTAATGAATGCAAATAGTTTGTATGTTGTACAAGCTTTCTTCATGTGATTTGCTTTCTTGCCTTTTTTATATCTTTATATTCCTGGACAGTCATATTTTCAGAGTTTCTAGGACAAACACCTAGGGGTGTGATTTATAATTAAAGCCACTGAAATGAAAAATGAAGATGTAACCACAGAAAGCATCTTCCATTCAAGACATCAAAGCATTTGGATTCAATTTCATAACCAGATGACAACAATGTCATGATGGCAGTGTTCCTTTGAGAGTAACAAAGTTTTATAAATCATAAATTGGTTGGTAAATCCAGCAGAGGCATGGGTCAGTCCGCTCCGGTTGAGCACACTTCAGTGCCAGCAGTCCATATGATCTCCATCCCTACAGACTGCATGAGTCCTCTTGGATTCCTAAGCAGCCGCAGATACAGAGCGTCTCTGAAGCATGCTTATGCTGTGTAGGTGATACCTACACAAGATAACAATGTTCCCTTGTGAGAAAGAAGTTAGCAAAGCATTCTGCCAGAGCGTTGAGAGATGGTATAACGTTGGCCCTGCATCAGCCTTAACTTTCAGCTTAGTGCCGTTCACGCTGAGTTCTTTAATGTGAGCGCTCTGTAACGTCTGTGTGCTTGAGGCTTTAAATAATCTCTTGGTGAAACAATCAGCTGATCCTGAGCAAACATGAAAGACATCCACACAGATGTGTGGCTACAACCACTCGTGTTATGCATACAGAAAATAACCACTTTATAAATGGCTGCATGTTTTGCAGCTTTTTAATGCACATGTTGCATCAACTCACAGACAGTTCCAGTTTATTATTGTGTGAGGTCCTCTTACAATTTATGTATATCACTTCATTGGGTATGAGCTGTATGATGCTGTCATAACCTCTGTTTGATCACCCTGTCCTTCGGTTTTTGTGTTGTGTATCTGTCTGCATGTTGTGAACACATGGTGTTTTGTTTTGATCGTTCACCATGTACTCTTCTGTGGCGTTCCTCCCTCCCTCTCGTTACCACCCATACTGCTCATTATTGGTTGATTTCGCTCACCTGAATTCAATGTTCTGTTAGTCTCCTGCTCTATTTATTTTCCCTCTTGTGTGTCGTCCAGTGCTAGATCGGTGTTCGCCAGTTCGCCAACGCTCAGCCGTCCGGTCTGGTCCTGTCTAGTCTTGTCTGTCCGTGCCATTGTCGGCTCCCTGTCAGGTTTTTGTTGCTTCTTCCATTTGTTTTGTTTTTTCTATTTTCTCCTTCCCCATTTCCTAGGCCGGGCGTCTGCATCCCCGCAGAAGTTTTTTCACCCCGCTCGGACGCCGGCTCCCTCGCCTCTTCCTCCCCTCTCCACTCTCGAATTCCTCATGCGGCCGCGCCATTGAGCGCCCTCTGCCGGGTGTTTTTTGCAAGAACATTTTTGGTTGCTCAGTATTTCTGTTGGACTATTTTTCCTAATACCCCGGCTGTTTTTTTTGTTATTTATTCAAGGAAGTGGCCCTCTTGGTTTGGACTTATTATAAATAAACTGTTTTGCCGCTGAAGCCTGCATCTGTGTCCGTGTAGTGTGCGTGACAGAACGATCTAGCCAAAATGGACACAGCAGGCCCAGATCCTGTCAGAACCGCGGTCACCCAGCAGGGAGCTCTTTTGGACCAGCATGAAGCCAGACTGACCAGCACCACAAGGGAGGTGGAGTTTCTGGCTAACCAAGTAGCTGAGCTTACCACTCGCATTAGCAGGCTCAGATTCTGTCAGAAACGCGGTCACCCAGCAGGTAGTTCTTTTGGGACAGCATGAAGCCAGACTGACCAACACCACAAGGGAGGTGGAGTTTCTGGCTAACCAAGTAGCTGAGCTTACCACTCGCATTCAAGAGCTGCAGCGAGGAGCTGCCCAGGGTGGCCGAGTTCATCCTCTTCCGCGTCATGAGCCTGAGCCCCGATGCAACAATCCAACGCCCTATGATGGAGACCCCAACTCCTGCCGGGCTTTCTTGTCCCAGTGTTCTGTGGTGTTTGCCCTACAGCCACGCACATATGCAATTGAGGAATTTAAAGTGGCTTTTGTACTGACGCTCCTAACGGGGAATGCTCGAGACTGGGGAACGTCCGTCTGGGAGACTCAAGCTCCCTGTTGTGCCTCATTTGAGGATTTCCGCCAGGAGATGGTGAGGCTGTTTGACCGCTCTGCCAGGGGTCAGGAAGCAGCCGACCAACTAGCACGGCTTCGTCAGGGGGGTCGTTCAGTGACAGAGTATGCCATCCAATTCAAGACCCTGGCAGCTTCCTGTGACTGGAATGAAGGGGCCTGCCGATCGGTACACACCCAGCATGTTCGCCAGGTGCTACAACGGCTGCTGGAGAACCAGCTTTATGTCAAGGCGGAGAAGTGCGTCTTCCATGCCCAGTCGGTTCCGTTCTTGGGGTTCATAATTTCTGCGGGAGAGATCAAAGCGGACCCCTGTAAGGTAAGGGCCGTTGCCGAGTGGCCAGCTCCTGACTCTCGTAAGGCTCCGCAGCGGTTCCTGGGGTTTACCAACTTTTATCGGCGTTTCATCTGGAACTTTGGTCAGATTGCTGCACCCTTAATGGCACTCACCTCTCCCAAGGTACCGTTCAAATGGAATGTTGGTGCACAGGAGGCCTTTGATAAATTAAAGTCCTGGTTTATCTCTGCTCCTGTCTTGTCTATTCCAGACCCTGAACGTCAATTCATTGTTGAGGTGGATGCCTCTGATGTCGGAGTAGGCGTGGTCCTATCACAGAGTTGCGCCAGGAG
>NW_015558601.1:219980-225086 GCF_001515605.1 Sinocyclocheilus anshuiensis | reverse complement strand
TCCTGCTCCCTGTTATGTGTGTGGTCAAAGGGTATGGCTCTCCACCAAGGACCTGCCTCTCAGGGTAGCCTCACGCAAGCTGGCACCGAGGTTCATTGGCCCATACCGGATCACCGAGGTCCTGAGTCCGGCAGCGGTGCGGCTCAAGCTTCCTACCATGCTTGGTCGGGTGCACCCTGTTTTTCATGTCTCAAAGGTGAAATCTGTGTTGTATTCCCCTCTTGTTCCCTCTGCCCCAACCCCCCCTCCCCCCCGTCTAGTGGATGGCTCCCCGGTCTATACCGTGTGGAAGTTGCTGGATGTCAGACGAAGGGGTCGGGGCTTTCAATATCTTGTGGACTGGGAGGGCTATGGTCCGGAGGAGAGGAGCTGGATTCCAGCCCGGGACATTTTGGATTGGACGCTGGTCGAGGACTTCTGTCGGCAACGAGGTGAGCCCCTTCCTGCGGCGCCTGGTGGCATCCGTCGGAGGGGGGGTACTGTCGTGTCCTCTGTTTGATCACCATGTCCTTCGGTTTTTGTGTTGTGTATCTGTCTGCATGTTGTGAACACATGGTGTTTTGTTTTGATTGTTCACCATGTACTCTTCTGTGGCGTTCCTCCCTCCCTCTCGTTACCACCCATACTGCTCATTATTGGTTGATTTCGCTCACCTGAATTCAATGTTCTGTTAGTCTCCTGCTCTATTTATTTTCCCTCTTGTGTGTCGTCCAGTGCTAGATCGGTGTTCGCCAGTTCGCCAACGCTCAGCCGTCCGGTCTGGTCCTGTCTAGTCTTGTCTGTCCGTGCCATTGTCGGCTCCCTGTCAGGTTTTTGTTGCTTCTTCCATTTGTTTTATTTTTTATATTTTCTCCTTCCCCGTTTCCTAGGCCGGGCGTCTGCATCCCCGCAGAAGTTTTTTCACCCCGCTCGGACGCCAGCTCCCTCGCCTCTTCCTCCCCTCTCCACTCTCGAATTCCTCATGCGGCCGCGCCATTGAGCGCCCTCTGCCGGGTGTTTTTTGCAAGAACGTTTTTGGTTGCTCAGTATGTCTGTTGAACTATTTTTCCTAATACCCCGGCTGTTTTTTTTTGTTATTTATTCAAGGAATTGTCCTCTTGGTTTGGACTTATTATAAATAAACTCTTTTGCCGCTGAAGCCTGCATCTGTGTCCGTGTGGTGTGCGTGACAGATGCATGTCTGAAAACCAAAACATGGGTGAGAAGTGCGTTCTGAGGGTTGTAGACAGCAGTATTATTGTAATCCTAACCATATAAGCCATATCACTTACAGTGCCTTGCCATAGTATTCATACCCCTTCATTTTTTTCACATTTTGTTATTAAACTGCTTTAAATTACTTTTTTCCACATCAATCTACATTACATACACTTTAATGGCAAATCAAAATAAACGGTTTTTAACATCTTTGCAAATTTATTAAAAATAAAGCACTTAAATGATTCCATTGCATAAGTATTTATACCCTTATCTGGGACCGTTGAAATCTAGCTCAGGAGCGTTCATATCGCCTGTTGATGTTACTACACTTCGAGTGAAATTAACCTGTGGCAAATTAAATTGAATGGGTATGATTTGGAAAGGCATATACGTCTTAATAAAAGGTCTAAAAGCTAAAAATGCATTTTAGAGCAAAAACCAAGCCCTGAAGTAAAAAAAACAAAAACAAAAAAGAACTGGCTGTTGAGCTCAGAAACAGGATTGCATCAAGCCACACATCTGGGGAAGAGTTCAGAACAAAATATATGCTGCATTGAAGGGTCACAGAAGCATGTAGTCTCTGTTACCCTTAATGGAAGAAGTTTGAAACAACAAGGACTCTTCCTAGAGCTGGCCTCCTGGCCAAACTGAGCAACTGATGGAGAAGGGCTTTGGTTAGTGTGGTGACCAAGCTGATGGTCACTGTAGTTGAGCTCCATGATCATATGTGGAGATAGGAGAAACCTACAGAAGGACAAACATCGTTGCAACACTCCACCGATCTGGGCTTTATGGCGGTGTGGCCAGACTCAATCCTCTCCTCAGTGAAGACACATGAAAACACACTTGGAATTTGCAAAAAAAGCACCTAAAGGACCCTCAGACTCTGAGAAACTATATTCTCTGGTCTGGTGAACCTCAATTCCAAGCATCATGTTTGGAGGAAACCAGGCACTGTTCATCACCTGCAGAGTACCATCCCAAAAGTGAAGTGTGCTGGTAGCAGCCTCATGCTGTGGGACTGTTTTTCAGTGGCAGGGACTGAGGGACTGATCAGAGTAGAAGAAAAGCTCAATGCACTAAAATATTGAGATAGCCTTAGGTCCTGTCCACACGAATGTGTGGTATTTTCAAAACCGCAGCTTTTTCTATGCGGTTTGGCCATTCGTCCACACGCAAATGCAGCACCAGTTCATTGAAACTGAACATTTTTTAATGTACCCCTGCCAGGGTGAAGATTTTCAAAAACTTCGGTTGCAGTGTTATCATGTAGACCGTGAAACCGGAGATTTTGGCTTGTGACGTCGGAGCATGCGCCTACTGGAAACTTTTTCAGGCTTCTGATTGGCCAACATGGCTTTACGGTTGAGATTATATCGCCACCTGTTGGTTTGGCATGCTCTTGACAGTGCTTCATAGCATGCTTTTGCGTTTTTATGTGGACGGAGATTTTTTTTTTTTAAACGGAAACCAATCAAATATTTCTGGAGAAACTTGAAAATGTGCATCTGCCCCAATCCAACCTGAGAGAGCTTGAGAGGTGAAGAGGCGAGCAGAAGAATGGTGGATAATTGCAAAATGCTGGTGAGCAAAGCTTGTCACATCATACCCAAAAAGATCTGAGGCTGTAAAGGTGCTTCAGATAAGTACTGATTTAAATACTTATGCAATGCACTTATTTCAGAGTTTTTTTTTTTTTTCAATAAATTTACGAAGTTGTGACAATTCTGTTTTTGATTTGTCATTATGGTGCATGGAGTGTAGGTTGATGTGGGGAAAAAGGAATTTAAAGCAGTTTAAGATAAGGCAGCAACATAACAAAACATGAAAAAAATGAAGGGGTGTGAATACTTTCGAAAGGCACTGTAAGTAGGAGTGTTACATGATGGCACTATATCTGCACCTCGTGCCTACAGCTGAATCACATCCGTGCTGATATGGAGCGATATCACAAGGCTAGGAGTGTGATATTGTGTTTATACAACAGTTTGACCACACAAGTGTGTAAATAAATAAGAATCCATGGAATGTCTTTGAAAAAATAAAAATAAATACATTGTATGGAGTTTTATCATTAGTTTTAATGTTCACTGAGGAAATATATCTTATCGAACTAACCTTTGTCGTACTATCCTTTCATCAGTTAAGGGTGATTTCCGATGACAGCACTTCTCAGTGCACTTCTGGTTGTGTCTTACAAGGTGTTGTTGAAAGTAAAAATAAAGTCCTTGTCAGGGTTGCCAATTGCTACTCAAAACTAGCCCAAAACTAGCCCAATTGCGATTCGAGGGGGGTCCCCCAGTAAAAACTGCGTTCCGGGGGTTAAATACATGTTTTTTGGAGGGGTTCCCCTGGTAAAATTTGCATTTTAGGGGCTAAATATCACGTTATTAGGGTTGCGAACACAGACACACACCGTTTCTCAATACCAAATACTCTTAAATTGTATTATTATTTATATAAAATATTGGTAATTTAGCAATACTGCTTAATAAACAGTTATAGCTATGATAATTAATTTTATTAGCAGCTTCTTTTATTTTGCCAATGCCCCTCCGCCCTGCTACAGCTAAGCTGCGACAGTTGAGTGCATGAAGTGTCCAATATGAAATCTGTAGCTTTTGTAAGCAGCAGCCAGAGAGCTGTTCATTTATTTTGGCACTGCCCCTATGTGTCTCCTTTTTGGCGAAATGTACTTGACTTTATTGTTGGGAATATTGATGCAAATTTTGTTTTACAGTAGAAAGATGTTCTTTTAAGTATTTTGTAAACTCCACAAGTCCACATTTATTGTGTCTTTTTTATGGCTAAAATTCACATTCATAAATGCAAGTATTCAGGAAAAAAAACATGCTTTATAGTATTTGAAAATGAAGTGAAACATGACATTGAGTCAATATTGCCCTTTATTTGGGCCACATTGGAATGGTCAAAGCAGGTCCGTGAACACTCAAGAGCAAGTTGCCTGTATGTCTGCAACCCTAGTTATATGCATGTATGAATATCTATATCTGCAATAGACTTAAGCAGATGGTTTTGCAAAACTAACATAATACAAAAAGACAAAGCCGTTAGCTAGCGTGACATTTAACAGGTACTATGGTTTAAAAACCTGTAATACTGAGTTAACACATATTAAGAACACAAACCAACACATTCTTACTTGCTAAAATGTATCTAATTTCTTCAGAAATGGAAAGAAATTGGCCACTGAGGGGCAATATTGCATTTTTCAAGGGTGTAAATGATTGTATATTGGGCGTTTTTCACACATACACACAATATTCATACCATTTGATAGACCTCCTCAATCCAAACAACTTTGCCTCTAGAACCACTGCTGTCAATCAAATCGTTTGTTAAATAATTAAGAATACGTAAAACACCTACTTTTGCAAAAGTCCTAGGTTTTTCGAGAAAAAAAAAAACAGTACGATTCTCTGGACGTTATATTTCTATGGTAAATGACCTCAAATTGCAGAAAATGTTCATATATTCACGCATCGTACGATCGTTCTCATTCTGAAAAAAACTTGTCTGTAGGAGCCCTGCTGTCAATCAAATTGTTCTTAAAATATTTGACATAATTTAAAAACCTACTTATGCGAACTCCCCCAATCCGACCATAGTTGGCACTATAACAGTCATAAACGTTAAAAATAATCATATCTCTATAGTGAATTACTTGGATTTGCCAAAAATGCTTTTTTAATCATTGATTTAGGTGGTTACAGGCTTGCTAAATAATACATAATGTCTTTCATATATATATATATATATATATATATATATATACACATATACAGTTGGATAGCCTGCAATATTTTGAAAATGGAGGAGAAAATGCTTCATGTATTACTTCCCTGTTGAAAAATCCAGCTGGTTTGGTATGTTATAAATATTATA